>NC_045154.1:24530999-24750999 GCF_900700415.2 Clupea harengus
AAAACAATATTCCCTTTTAAGAGCCGTGGGTCGGTCTGAGTCAGCCTAAAGATCAAAGATAATAATTTATACATGGGTACAGAATACATCCTTGCACACCACAGAAACAAACTCCAGCCATGATGGGGCGCACTGATGCGCTATACGCGTGTGTTTGTCTGTATGTGTGTGAGCAGGAGTTTGTGTTTGTATATGTGTGTGTGAGCAGGAGTGAGTGTTTTATCTATGTGTGTGTGAGCAGGAGTGTTTGTGTATGTGTGCATATGTCCCTCACCTGTCCGTTCAGATGTTCTAAGAGGGGATGCCAATGCATAACAAAAGGTGGAATAAAAGAAGAGCATTGCAGAATCTTTATTTATTTATTAAATGATATCACACTGGTACCTTCACTGCTTTGTCTTCCTGGTAGTTTTCTGAGTACACTGTGAGCTTGTCCTAACACCTTACTACCCACGCAAGAGTTCTGAAGCGGAGTAGAGCAAAATAACACAACCGAGACACTTCCGTCAACAAAATCAACCGAAGTGATTAAAGTTCGGTTCGACGTCTTCTAAAGGGCAAAAAGGAAACGAGAGGAGCCAGGCGACGGACAAGAGCGCTCGCAAGGTTGCGAACGAGCTGATTGCATTACGGGCTGAGCGTGGGCTGGGAACAAAAGCAAAACATTTCCACGATGATTTGACAGGATTGTATTACGCAGGCTAATGACTGATGGAAACGAGACACACGGTGTGCTGCGCTGGCACATGAAAGCCGAGCGCTCTCTCCACCGTGTGTCTGATCGAGATTAACAAGCTGTCGGGGAGAGCCTGGCTGGGCTGAGACGTGTTCTGCCAGAAGGCCTCTCGATCTACAACCCAGCCAAACCCAAACCGAGCCGAGTCCAGATGATGCTTTTAAAAATGGAAAACACCCAAGCACATTAGCATTCACGTCACTCGCCCAATCAGGGACGTGAAACATCAATGTTTATTTGGCCGACTTTGAGAGGCTTGATCTAAGCGATTTAATGTAGTGACAATAATCGATAAGATAAACACACAAAAGTCGTCCCTTGGCAACATGCTGTTTACCGAAATACGACTGGGTGCGATAGGCTAAGTCATTAGTCATTCTCAGTGTGGAAGGGACCCAACATCTGTGCTAATAAGCCGTATTAATTCACACTTAATGGATAACAGCGCTGGCTTATTTAAAGCGTGGTGGCGAGATCCTGTTACACAGGGATCAGTGGAGGCGGAAGCGCTTGAGTCCATATCTGATTCCAGGACGTCCTCGATGTTGGCAGTGCAGCATGGTGCAGACATCACCCTTATATACAGTTAGCTTTTCCCATTCAGAGAGGAGAATAGATCTGACATCTATGCGCAGGCCTGCTGGCACTCGGTTATAAAGAGTCTTCACAGGCTTAAAAAAAAGCCTGCCAGAGAGCTTGTCTGTCAGTGCAGAGACATCTCCAAGTGAATGCAATTTTCTGGTCATTAAAATCCCAACATGGGCAAACAAACAAGAACTACGTCTGAAAAGTGGGTCCCTCGGGGATTGAAGGCGAAGCGAGGTGGGTTTTATGATGGATTTCTGCCGACAAAAACGAAAGGAGGAACAACAAATCCCATGAGTGTATGCGAGTTTCACTTCTGTCGCTGCACGCAAAAGCATCCTGAATAGCGCGTGCTAATTCTGCCTCTCAGGCTTGCCTTTATAGGGCCGGCAACATTAACAAATGGTGGCAAGAGTGATAAACAAAACAAACAAAATGCCTCTGTCTTTCATCCCCCATCTGCTAGTGAAAGTACCGCGTCAGTACGAACACAACAGCAAGTTGCCAGGAGCATCATTCTACTCATTTGTGGACGCGTCTATTATTTAGTTGAGAAGAGAGACATTTCTGGGAAAACCCAGCCATCAGTCTCCACGTTCAAAAGGACAGCAGGACTGTGGTTGCGTCATGGAAGACTTGATCTTGTGGGGGGTGGTGGCACGTCAAGCTAAGAATTAGACATCTGAAAACAACTTCTTTCAATTTTGATCCTGAAAGTGCTGAGAAGCAGCAGTAAGACTGACTGGCTTTCCTCCTCTCCTCTCATTTCCTTTTCTTTCATGTCCACAACCTAACAAAAGCACCAGTCAGTTATTTTCTGGGTGTTTTGTACCACTATTTTATTCATTCTACCCTTAAAACAAATTCCACCGCGGTTGTCCCCAGACGCCCAGTGCAATACTGCATTTCATATGTCTTTGTTGGACGCGACGCACGACACTAGTGTGCCTAGTGGGCTGTGCTGCTCCCATGGGCACTGAGCAGAAGAGCACTGTCTCAAGCTGTGCCCAAATCGTCAGGCAGCGCCAGCAGCAGTGCAGGGACAAGGGCAAGGGCAGGGGCGCGTGCTGTACGCGCTCTACCAGGCGGAGGGGCAACCGCTGGGCTCGCAATGCCGAGAGAGTGTGTCCCGCTGTCGCCTAACAAAACTGACAGCGGACTCGCTCTGTGCTGCAGGTTCTGCAGAGTAAAGAGAGAGAGAGAGAGAGAGAGAGAGAGAGAGAGAGATGAGTGAAGTTTCCGCAGGCTAGCGAGGCTGGTTGGTTGGCGGAGCGGGCTGTGCTGTGCTGGGCTCTGCTGTGCTGCTGTGCTGTGCTGCTGTGCTATAGTGTAGCAGGGCTCAGCTGAGCAGGCAGCTACAGATGCGGAGAAAAGCCTGGAATCAACACAGACTGGAGGAGATCATTCACTGGCCACCAGGGACGGGTAAACACCCCGTATTAAATGGCTGGCTGGTGAAAGGGAGGACAACACATACACACACACACTATCCTTTCTCTTGTGTTTCTCTGTGTTTCTCTCTATTTCTCTCTCTCTCTCTATCACACACACACACACACACACACACACACACACACACACACACACACACACACACACACACACACACACACACACACACACACACACACAAGCAGCAGAAAGCTTTAGAGCTATTGGAAAACCTCTTATCATGGTCACTGAACAGAGGGTGATGCAGAGTGTGATGCTATAGCTGTTAACTGGCCTAGCTGAAACTAAAATCATGGTAGCCTTGGTATTAGGCACTCCCAAACCAACATATGTCTTTGTCACAACAACAATTGTACCTTAATAGTGTTATTTATCATCTATCATGTGAGACTCTATTTGGAGTGACTCTCGGCACTCACATATACACATCATTTATCTATCGTTGAACAATTAGTCATGACACCACGCATCTCTTGTTACAGCACACTTGTATCCCTCCACCCAAGACCAAAACTAGTGCTGCTGCTGCTGCCCCAGCACTTACGTTGCCATGGTTGACGAAACCGTGTTTCCTAGCGATCCGCTCGGCCTCGTGGGCGCCCCCGGTGATGTGCACGGCCCAGGAGTTGGAGTAGGTGCCAGCGGCGGTGGAGGAGGAGGCAGCGACAGTGGCTCTGTGGGCCCCCAGGGTCTTTAGGGGGAGGTGGAGGAGGAGCAGCAGAGCCCCAGTGTGCAGCAGGCCCAGCCGGGCATCCATGAACAGGGGGGCTGGGTCTCTGACAGCCGGAGGGAGGGGGGGAGGGGGGTCAGAGGCTGCTCGAGCTCGACCCCTGCAGGCCTCTATGGACAACTACACGCAGGACCTGCAGAGGACAGGGAGAATGGTTTAATCAGTTTAAACACACATGCACACACACACAAAGATCCACTCACTGAATACACACACACACATTAACACATGCAAGCACACACACGCATATAAATATATATACACATTATTGGCTTGAAGGCATCTCATGCAACTAAAAAGTCACTCACACACTGACATTCTGTCTCGTCAGCTTGAGACTAAAGCACAGCTCTGTGACACCCTGTGATCCTCTTGCACTGTGGCTGTCAAATCTGAGCTCCCAATCTTTAAATCAGAAACAATATCTGGGATCAGACATGTCTGACGCGGCCTGCCTTCTAATGGATGGTTCGAGCAAAAGGGGACTTACAACTAGGCTCTCGAGCCAGACTGGCGGTAGGAAGCATGGCCCACATTTCATTTCAAAACAGCCAAGCACCGCCTTGGCCTGCTGTGCGGACCAACATGCAAAACAACAAACCATTGAACCACTCTAAGTGGTTTTTGCACCTGAAATTTGGAAAAATTGCCTGAGTGATTGTTCTTTCTTTGCTTGTAATTTCCGAAAAATGCAGTGATTATTTCTTTTTTCACACAAAACGAAATTTCCAAAAATGCAATGATTGTTGGTCTACTGTCGTCTTGACAACCCCCCATGTTACTCACATCAAAAACAAACATTGCCTGATCAGGTGGCCTTCACTCCTGCATTTCAAATTTTGTGAACATTTATGCACAAGTCTGTGGTATTCGGTGGGCAAGTAGTCTGTAGCAGAGATGACCCACCCCTTCCCACCCCCACCCGGGAAGTAACCCTCCAGAGCCCACCCCCCTCAATCCTCCCACCAGCTGTGCTGAACCTCTGAGATCCACACTCCAAAGCTGAAGTTTGTGCATGTTTCCCCACATCCACATTCCTGAGAGTTACAACCACTACTACAACCACCACCACCACCGCACTTCCTCTCCTCTCCTCCTCTCACCCCCTCTTCCCAAATTACCTGCTGGCTGCCATCTAATATACTTAACATATGGCGAGGTGATACTTAAGAATAATTCATCAAATTAATGCTCATGATGGTTATTATGAGCGAGCCCTCCGTCAGGGTATGTGGTGAGACACACTCCTGGTTGACACAGCTGCACACACGGAGAAGCAAATTTGAGTAACGTGAGCTCATTAGCCAATCAGCATGACTCACATATCATACAGCTCTGCAGCGCTTATTACTGAGAGAGAGAGGGATAGAGGGACAGAGAGAGAGACAAAGAGAGAGAGAGAGAGAGAGAGAGAGAGAGAGACAGAGACGGAGAGAGGGAGAGAGAATATTTCAACTACAAGGAGCCTGCCCAGGCTCACTTTCAAAAGAGCTCTTCCTGTGGTCTGCAGCAGGTCGGGCGAGAGAGAGAGACGACGGAGATGAAGAAGTAAACCTGGATGTCGAGAGCAAAGCTGGGAAGGAAATCATCATGACAGATAAAACACAGCTCTGGGAACGAGAGGAATGGAATGTCTCCGAACACTCTAATTTAAATTTTGCAGTGCCAGCTTCTTCACAACCATTCATCTCGCTTAGAATAGTCTCTGTGAAACGTCAGCAGAATTGTCCGCACAGGAAAGCCTATGTGTTTCTGGAACGTTGAACATACAAAAGCCGAGACATATAAAATCTGGAGCACATTATATTTGTCCAAGGATGCCATGTTGAGCATATGGAACCTATCTGACTACAAAGCATTCTGGTGAAAACACACAACCACAACTCAATTTGTGGTGTGACAAAAATATGAAATAATCAATTGCCTTGAGAGCAAACTCTCTTCCGGCACCAAGAGCAAAGCTAAATCATTTTCTTGGGGGGGTGTTGGGGTGCCTATCTGCCTCAGGTGGCTGAAAAGTTATACCCTTATATAGATGGTAGTGCACGCCAGGGGCACATACTCCACAGGGGCATGAGATGGAGCACTGTGGCATTTGATCAAAAAGTGGGTGGATGTGTGTGTGTGTGTGTGAGGAAGGGGGTCTGAACTTGTTCATGTTTTAGCTTTCTACCGTTAGACATCAGAGCAGTTTCCATTTAAAACGGCAATTACACAGACATGGGAAAGCTTTTCACTACAATCTCCTCATTCAGCCATGTCTGAACAACAGCTGAATAATAAGATTTTCCATCCAAAGTGCCAATTAAAATGAAAAAGTGGTGGCCTAATTCAAGTGCCGTCGCCCGAAACAAAAAGGGAGATTGTTAATGGTTTCTGAAATCCCGATTGAAATATCTTTTTAATGGATCGTGATTTCATATGTGACAACCATTAGACTCCACAACTTTGACTGTCGGCTCGATTCCATTCTCAAGACGTGTTTACCAAAAAAAACCTTGTTTCATGTCCCACTGATAAAAATGACTCACGAGAAGAGAGGCGCTCTGATCTTTTCTCGACCTGATTCTGCTTCATCAGACGTCATTCAGACTTGAATTGAAAGACTCATTTTGTTATCGCCTTTGCAGGGATCAGATCTCTGTTTCTGCTGTCCGCAATCCCGGTCAGCGGGACAATGCTAAGAGGGGCCTATAGAAATGTATCATCAACATAGCCTGAAACAGGGTTCAAGGATGCTAACCTCGAGTTGCATCAGTAAGAGCTGTGATGTAACAACATGCACATAACTCTCCCTGTTCGAAACTACAGAAATGTTCTGTCACTTCTTCTCATCTACCAAAGCATGCGATCAATAGATAGATTGAATAGATTCAACCGATGGAAACCAAGTAAAGGTGTTAGTTGAAAGATGTTTCCCAAGTGATTTCCTACAAAATGCATTTGAGCCATCTCAACACTTGACATGTTTCTTGGTAACAGGGATGCACCTAAAGTATCGTTAGTACCCTGTACCACAACGATGTTGCCATTTCAGACATTGCTTTGATACTGGAAACATAAGGTCAAAGGCACTGTCAATACGGTAGAGTGACGTTATGACACCTACTCAAGGAGGTGATGTTGACTAGGTGTGTTGCAGTATAGGTCATAACTGCCATAGCAACAAAAGAAACAAAAGTAAACCAAACATACTTGGAAACATGGCCAATGACCAGCGTCAGACGTACACTTGTTTGACAAAAACAGATGGCCCATGAAGTGAAAACTGTACCCAATTATTGTTTGCGAGATAACAGATATACCAGATGTGCAGAAAGTAGGTAAAAAAAAACAGCAGCGCCAGGGCCTTGCAAAATGGAGAACAAAGGAGTATTTCCAATTATTTATTTTGTCATTTGAGATGAATGACCAGTTCTCCTCATTTCTCCACTCTCAATTTCACAGGCTGCCAATTATCACAAATCTCACAAGGCTCAGTCGTGGAAAGATGTCTGCTCCTTTCCAAGAACAAATACCTCATTTCGTGTCATTTAAATGTGCAACTACACACTACACACATACTACATACTACATTAAACGGCAGCTACATACTGGACAAGTAGAAGTTTGCCAGTGTTTTCCAAACCCAAACCTTAACATGTCAGAGAACCAACTTATACAACTTAACTTCATACATGTGACACACTCAGTTTAAATGTTAAAGCTGAGAATGAATATGTAATGTAATGAATATGTCTCTCATGAGCCCTAATCATGTAACCCTGTAAGTTGTAGATTGCAGTCGTAGATCAAACAGACAACAGAAGCCTGACTAAGTCATCACCATGTTCAAAAAGGACGTAGTCAGAATTTAATCAAAGTGTTATCAAGAGTTATTTTCCTTCGATGTAGGCCTCTCAAACAAGCTGGAACATTCAAAGTGAAATTATGTAAATCTCAGAATCCCGATTTCCAGGACTTCAGCCTACTTTTACATGTCGTGTTGCGTTAAACTCAGAATATCATTGCGGAGTCTATGGACTGCTAATGAGCTCACAGTGGAGTAATGAGGTAAACTGCATAGTTGAACCAAATTACTGATCATGTTTACATTTTGTTTAGGGCTGAACGATTAATTGCATTTGCGATTTAATCGCGATATGATAGAACGCGATTTTCTAACCGCAACGTTCGCGATTAAAAAACGTGGTCTTTTTTTTTTTTTAAGATGGTACATTTTGCACACAGTGTTTAAAAAGTGCATGCCTAGTGTTTATACTTAAAATTACTTTTTTTAAATTACTTAAATGCACAGTGGCAAAGCCACCGATTTGTTGTTCTTGTTTCTGTAATGAGCAGTTAAATAAAAATGTAAAATGTGGGAAAGAATATTTTACACTAAATGTATCTAATATTGTGTTGGTCATATTTAAATCATTCATTACGTTTTGTTGGGAAAAAAAGAGGATAAAAAAAAAAAAATCACATATTAAATCGCAATCGCAATATTTTGGTAAAAAAATCGCAATTAGATTATTTTCCCAAATCGTTCAGCCCTAATTCTGTTTTTAAACAGCTTTGGGGGCTGTTCTGCTGCAGCTAAATACATAATAACATCTATGAAACTAAAAGAAGAGCATATAATAGGCTAGTGCTTGAAATGTTTCATTTCACTTTTGAAGTTTCTGCACTTTTGAGAGGCCTATTTGCCAGTGACCTAGCCATTCGCTGAGAGGCAAGCTGGAGAGGAGACAGGCTGGCAGGAGTGGAGCTTGGCTGAATCACACAGAGAGAGACGCGCGTGAAGAGCCTCAGTTGGCTTCAGAGACCGCCTGGATGAAGAGGCCCATCCAAAGCGAGCTCCGTATATTCTCTCGCTCTCTTTTCTACCTCTCTCTGCCTCCTTGATGCCATCTCACCATCAGGCGTGGTACTTACAGACTGGGGGGGGTGATGGATGCGTGCACAAACGGTCATTATTACTCCACTAATGAGAACAACTGGAGAGAAGCCATGAGAGTGCCAGTAACTTTGCATGGTTCCTGGTAGCAGATACCCTCCTCCTAATGTCCGGGATAATGAAAATGATCTGTTATCACAGCCACTGCCAAGAGCTCTCGGAGAAAAGAACATTAGCTAAATGTAGTTAGTTCTCCAAGATAACAAATAAGAATGCTTCATCGCAAATTCCCCAGAGGAGCTTCCTGGCATAGGGTAGATACGAGCTTCACCGGGGTGAACCATCTGAGTTTCAGCTCCGTCCATCTTCATTTCAACCAATTCAACATGCTGCGTCACACCCTGGAGTTCCGGTAGTATTGCCTCCGTTGCTGCCGTTATTGCATTTTCTGAGGCATATTTAGACTCGGTGAATAATTCAGCACTCACAATGAAATCTAATTCCCTCCTAATTTAAGCGTCCCCATACCTGGGCACGTGAGACACCCCTCTAGGAAGACCTTTCCTCAGTACAGCAGGAAAGGCGTAATCTTGGTCACACAGGCCGCCAGACAGAACAGGTGACCTTTGATGACATTAGAGAGAGTCCACCTGCAGTGCCATAGTGACTCATTTAATCAGACCAGACAAGATCCTCTGTTCCTCTCTCCCACCAACACGCACACGCACACACACACACTTTTTCCTCTCTCTCTCTCTTCCCCTCACTCACCATCCTCCCCTTAGGATAGTCATTTAATTAGGGCAGGCACACACCACACACAACCCATGTTACACTGCAAAACACACCTTCAGGGGCACATTAAACATATATTTTTTAGCCTTCTAACACATTTTATCCAACACTTTGTTGCACTTCCAGCGCCTCCAGTATCTGTATTGCACAGGGCTGATTTATCTGCGACGGAAGTCTTTGGAGGTTTTCACTTACCGAGGCGAACGAAGGTCGTTACGAGATAGCTTTCCTACACACCTTCACTACGCTCTCTTCTCGGTGCACCGACAGGAATCTCACAGACGCGTGGCGGTGACAGCTCAAGGCATGGAGCAGATGAATACTTCGCAGGGAGGAAATGAGACGAATTCTGCTTTGAGCGCACTAACTAGGCTAATCTCGTTGTAAGACTTGATCCGATTGATAGAAGAGCCAGCTTGACAAGAACTCGTGGATAAGCGCAAACTCGTTAAGGCAAGCCATGATCCATAGCCATATCGCCAGGTGACAAATGTTCTCTCTTCAATCGAAATAATCCTACTCTGCAAACCCAAGAGTCTATTCTAGCGGCAGTACTGTTTTCCTCTTGTGATCGTTTACGAAATGCAGCCCCTTTAAAAAACGATCTGCTACCTTAACTTGTTTTTAGTAAGCAGACGTAATGTTGGCACTTCAACTCGGAAAGTTGAAACACAAACACCACCCCTGAAACCTGGCTGAGACGACATGAGAGTAAAGGCTCAACCGCTCACCACATCTCATTCTCCCGGATCTCACTAAACTCTTTCGCATGAAGACTTCTACTTCTTCATTACTCGTCCTGTTTAAAACCAAGTTAAGAAGTAAGAAAGTACTAATACACTATATTAGCTTTCCTGACAAATAAAGTTTGATCTAGTGATCCCGTAGCTCTACGAGTATGACACTTTATCTAGCGTGCATCAAATTGCAAGCAATTCGACATCCTATTGATATACGATATTTAAACTGCGTTATAGTTGACGGCGGGTTTCTATCCTTACCTTGATTTTCCCCGACGGAGAACGGTTATCCTCCTTGCAAACAAGTCGCGATTGCCCCGGGGCTCCCCTACGAGCAGAGGCGTTGACAGTTTAGTAACAAGGCTGTCATGTCCAGTTATCTCTCGAAAGAGTGGATCCCCGGCAAATGTATCATATTTCAGACGGTACTCCAGCCTCTTCCTGTGTGGTTCCCAACGTTAACTTGACAGTTTGTGTGATGCTGGAAATGATGAGGAGGATGATACCTCTAGTTTGCACGCATTCCTGTGGATCCACTGGACCCAACGTCAGTTCAACCAACAACCTCCCACACTCCAACAGCTCATATCACTAACCATAGAGGTTGTGACAAACTTTCGGCAGTTTTATCATTCAGTCCCATAGTTATTCCTTGCTACAGACTTCCCCCGTGCTGCAAGAGGACACCATGAGTTTCAAATGTTCAACTAATTTAATTTCTGCAACAAGACAACACGATACCCTCACGATGTAATTATGGTCTGCAAATCCCAGGAAGTACGTCACAGTGGAATCATAGGTTAAGGAAAAAACAAAACTACCAATCTTGCGAATAGTTGATCATTGGCGCCATCTCGAGGATCTCATTGGTAAAACAAGTAGTTGATAAATAAGTATCGAAAGCCTACATGAAAAATAAACACAATTAATTAATTAAACATAGTATTGCTACTGGATTACTGACCGATATGTATCATATACTTGTTGTTGAACATATTACCAGATCAATACATTTTATCTTCAATGTCTCATTTCACAATATATTAATTGTGTATATAGGCACAGTGATTAATTAATTAAATAGGTCAAAGATATTTAATAAGTGCTTGAATAAAGTAGGATGTTCTAATGAAATAAAATGAGACGGTGAATAATGAAAAGTAGTATGAACATATGTAACACACATATAACACAAACAACAGCAATGTCCTTTTATACTGACCAAATGTGAAATGCTTTCATATAGCATCCATGACCTAAACTAAGCTCAATTCTTTTTAGGATAGTTTTGAAGTGGCTTTCCGGTGGAACTGCCGATAGACAACATAATAACCAAATATTGATAAGACACCACAGTAGCTTATAATATAATAATGCATACAGTCGAGGCAATTATTTGTAGGTCTTAAGGTTAAATCTAAGACGAGTTATAAAGTGATCACTGCTTTGTATTTCTATCTATCTACCTATCTAAAATAGCCTACACTTATTTTGACAGTTTATTTCATCAGCCAGCCCTTCTTCTTTGGATAGTAGCCTACAAGCAGGTATTTACGGTAGGTCTACTTTTACGTTTATTTAAGATAAACTTTCCAGGAGGTATTTACAGTGTGTTTAAAAATGAGCTAAACTTTCCAGCTATGCTGTACACTAGATTAAATCAACCATAACAGGATACGTCCCACAGTTTGGTCGCTAGAGGGTGCAATAGTATTGAAGTTTGAGTTGTGTTTTCAGGCTTGTCAGCCAGGTCGACCAATGCTAGGAACAGGCAGACTTGCCAGCCCGCTTTCAGCTACTGCGTCCGCTAGCACGGACCAAAGTTATCCCGGAATAACGGCAGCACGCATGTGCCGTCAACCCGGATGTAGAATTATACCCATTCTTACGACCTCTGCTTTTGATGTCCACATTATAAATATCAACATGAACACTGATTTCATTTTCATCCGTTATGCCTAAATAGTGAAGGGTTTAGACTGGTCTGGTCCGGGTCAGGATTCGAAGAGACAGTCGTGACACAGATCATCAGGTGACAGTGGGCAATGTCTGTTGATAAAATGAATTAGTTCGTGGTTTTGCTTAGTTTGATCTCACTATTTGCAATGTTTTAGTTACTAAGTGGAAACATAGCTAATGTCACCATGGGTGCCAATTCTTCCGAAGAGACATCTTACACTGTTTTATGAACATTTGAACAATTTTATTCATTTGTCACGTTAGCGCTGAATTTACAATTTTAGTGAGGAGTAGGCTATGCTGTGTGAAATACTGCCTTATAGTTGACGTCCAGAGCATGTAGGAAGTTTGTCTGTCTTCTAATGAACAAGGTAGATAACCTGTCAAATTGTGATTATAGATATGGATTTTCGAGGTAAAAAGTATGAGCGTGGGAGCAACTGGTCTGACCCGGAGGTGGCCGAGTTGTTGCAGCTTTGGGCGGACGAGTCGGTCCAGATTGAGTTAGAGAGCTGTCTGCGGAACCAGCACGTTTTCAATCGCATCGCGGAGGTTTTGCACGGGAAAGGAATTTTCCGGACGGGGGATCAATGTAGGGAGAAAATTAAAAAGATGAAACTGGAATACCGCCGCATTAAAGAAAACCAGAAGAGAACCATTCGGGGTGGAAGGACCTGGAAGTTTTATGAAGTCATGGACCGTGTCTTGACGAACCGACCATCCTTGTCCTACTCTTCAGGAGGGGGTGGTATCATGGCTCATCAGCTTCTGCCAGGAGCGGGTTACTCAGACGCATACCTCCATGGCCTGCCAACAACAGCTTTCGGGTCTGCAACATCAGGTTCCTATTTGTTTAGTCACCCCCCTAAACCTGGTGACTTGCTGGAGATCAAAAGCGAAGATGTCAACTCTGAGGACGGAATCCTGTGCTCAGGAGCCCCTGCCGAACTGTTGTATCACATCGGGTCATGTGACGAGCCTGATGCCGACAGTAAATCACTGGGAGCCGATATTGAGGACTCGGCGGAGGCGGGAAGAGCGGAGGGCGTTACTCACGCGCGACTGTCTCCTTCAGGTGAGCTCATGCTCAATAGGTCATCACCCTCTTCATTCCACAAACTTCTAAACATAGGACAGTTTTCCTGGCAGATTGGTCACTTGGACATGTAATGGAAACACTCCCTCTTTGTAAAAAGACCTGTTGAACTTTGTTCTTTGTTTACGAGCAAGTAAGCTATGTATTTCTAATTAACTCGGTGACCAGTTTTCAGAAAACCCATTAGCCTACATTACTAGCTTAGTGACACTCCATTCGTCTTTGTGAAATTGAGTTATTTTAACAGCTTTGATGTGTCAGCTAGACTAGAACTTCTTGTCGCGGGGTTTGAAAGAGCAAGCTCTGATTTGTAGCTGGGTAGCCGTGATCCTGACTGACTTTGGTTCTGACCTGAATTCCAGTTGACAGTGGGAGATAGCCTTAAACAATAGAGACCGCAAAGATTTCGTCATCCAAAGAATATTTTTTTACTCTGGCCCTTTCTCTGTCTGTATGTCTCTATTTGTATCTTTCTCATTTTCACCCACTCGTACAGGAATTAGTGATCAGAACATGGCCGGTTCCTCAGGCACAGGTGTATCTGTGCGAGAAGGTGGCGGTGGGGGCGAGGAAAGGCCCAGGTCACGTGACCGAGGTGGCCTGAAAGGCCCGAGCTCCTTGCGTCAGCGCAAGCGTCGGCGTGTGGGGCGGGGGACGTGTGGCGGAGGTGGGAATCGCCGCACCGTGGACGAGGCCCTGCTGAGCTTCCTTACCTGGCAGCGGGCGGCTGAAGAGCGCCTTCTCTCCCTGGAGGAGGCGCGTTTGGAGCGGGAAACGCAGGCCGAGGAGCGCCGCCAGCGCCTGGAGGAGCGTCGCTCTGAGCAGGAGCGCCAACACGAGCTGCGCCTCCTCTCACTTTTTGCTGGAGCTCTGACGGCTGCCGGGGGCCGAACTGAGGGTCTCTTGCCTACTGTGGCAGCTCCCTCTTTAGCACCCACCCCTTCCCCTAGGTGTCCCTCTCCTTCTGCTGCCCCTGCTTCTTCCCATCCCACGTCCTGTTCAGTCAGGGGACCTGATGCTCCTGGGCACAGCATCTTCCTCTCTCGCCGTGGCAACCGCATCCGTCAGCACCAGGGTATCCTGCAGGAAGGCTTCACACAGTACCATGCAGACAAGTACAGTCAGGACAACCCCAATGTAAGTGCCTGTTTCCTGGCCACCCTCTCATCTGAACATGGCAATATATGGAGGTCTAAAGGTGGTCATCTGAATGTGTATGTCTCTCATGGCCTTCCAGTCATCACTCACCATGTGCCTCTTTTTCAGGGCGTTATTAACATGGGTACCAGTGAGAACAAGCTCTGCTATGACCTGCTTCACCAACGGGTGTGTAGGCATGTGTGTGTGTCCTTGACTCTATCTTTAAATTAGTGTTACACTATTCATTATATTAGGATTACAATATAAAAAACACATATATACACATTAAACAAACCACTATACAATGATACACAATTTTCCAGAAACATAGACAAGCACACATGGAAGTTGGGCCACGTTCAGTGGCAGCAGTACCAGAATTCTTTTGAACCACATTCATATTTCTAACCCATTCCAGTACTCCATGATATATTTAGTGTGGAAAGTTGTACATTGTGCTGGTTGAGGCCTTGCATCTAAAGCCCATTTCTGTATGTCTGTACCGCAGTTGACTCAGCCTGACATGTTCTGCCTCGAGCCCTCCCTGCTGCAGTATCCAGACTGGAAAGGCCACCCATTGTAAGGAAGCTCTCCTGTTGCATCCCTAGTTCCATGAAATCGAAAAGGGTAGAATCGAAACTGGAAACATTTCTTTCAACCTTTTGTTCTGTGCAGGAGGAAGTAAATTAACCCATAAGGCTTTCAATAATGCACTTTGTTCAATATTTGATAATTCCATTGCTGTTGAATAAGTTATGGATGTGTGTGGATGTGTGTGTGTGTGTGTGTGTGTGTGTGTGTGTGTGTGTGTGTGTGTGTGTGTGTGTGTGTGTGTGTGTGTGTGTGTGTGTGTGTGTGTGTGTGTGTGTGTGTGTGTGTGTGTGTGTGTGTGTGCTGACTTGAGAATTGAATTCTATTCATAGTTATTGTCTGGGTACTCCAGCATAGTAGGAGGTTGTGGACACAGAAGAACAGTACACATGTCCATGCTTCTCTTTCTGTGTCTGTACTCAATCCTTATGCTAGATCAGATCACCACCACACATCACATCATTCAGTAGTTAATGCTTAGTCAGCTGTTACTTTAATCTTTAATCTTACTTTAACAGGTAAATGGATCGTTATGGTGGCACTTGTTATTTTGCCTAAAAGTCATTTTCATGAAACTGGAGGACCAAATTAAACATTAGTACTTCCCTCTGTGTGTTGGCCTTAAAAACAGAAGTAGATAACGGGTCTTACAATGAGTCACTTAATAACAAATAAAGGGGCTTTTTTTTGTTGGTTGTTTCTGAAATGAGATCTAAAAAAAAAACATGGCCCGTTTTAAGGGAAATATCTCATATCTCAAATACATCATAGAAAAGCAACTTTTCCTCATTTTAAGTTGTACTCATGTCTGAGAGCAATGATTATAAGACGAGTGTTATAACAGTGTTTTTCCCCTTGAAGCCTCCGGGAGGAAGTAGCCCGTTTTCTGACCCAGTACTGTCGCTCTGTGGATCCTCTGAAGGCAGAGAATGTAAGTCTCCACAGCTTCTCTCTTCCACTCTTTCATCTTTGTCTTTTGTCCTTTTCTGTCCGTTTATCCGGATTGCCTGATAAAAATGTAATGATTAGAGTAGAACGGAGACTAAGGTCCAGGGACTGATCACTGAAGTAGACTCTGAAGAGCTCTGAGCTCTGGCTAATGCCTTTCAATCAGGCATGATTAATCAAGCTATGATTAATTAAGATCAAGAGCAGAATTTTTGCAGCCGTTCATTTGGCGAATCATTTGTATTACTCACGGCTGCTTCATCTTTCTCAGTGTAACAATTTTGTAACTGATGATATTGCTCCGTTTAATCGAACATTTCTGCAAGCTCCTCTACTTTGCCCCTGCATGACCCCACACCCTACTGTCCTGAGAAATATGTCTTACTGGTGGCAGTCCAGGGGTGAATTTTGGTACAAAGCGTCTACAGACACTACTGTTGACCTTGGAGTGCTGTAGTACTTCACTTTGATCAGTTGGGGGCGCTGTTGTTTTTGAGAAGTGGCTTGACCGTGACACATGAGTGATGCTCCAGTGGTGCCACGGAGAGACCTCTTGGATGTTTTATGTTGCAATGATTTGTCACAGGAGGTTACTTTTCCAGTGTGCTGACGCGCTTTCACATATGCCTCCTAACTGTAGTCATTCAACAGCTCTCTGTGTGTGTGTGTGTGTGTGTGTGTGTGTGTGTGTGTGTGTTTTTTTATGCCCCAGGTGGTGGTGATGAATGGCTGTGGCTCTCTCTTCTCAGCCATCGCAGCTGTGCTGTGTGACCCTGAAGGTTAGTTGTATATGTGTTTGTGTGTGCGTGTGTGTGAGTGTTGGTGTGTGTATGTGATGTCTCTGTTTTAGCGTAAGCACACCGACCTTAAGGCAATATCTGATACATATACAAAATCACACTTACAGACACACACATTTGCAGCAGAATAAACTGCGAAGATGTGGTCTTTCCCCCAGGCTGTGCTTACAGGATGTGCCGTGTAGTTAGTACAGCCATTATAACCTGCTTAGTGCATCCTAGGCATCAAGCTGATCATTTTTCCTTATATAGAGTATGTAGCTGGGTGGGTGGGTGTGTGTGTGTCTGTGCACGTGTGTTTGCAGGAGAAGATAGTCTTTGTGAGACAGGTGCAGTGTCTCTTTGTCTATTAGGTTTGGGTGTGTATATAATATAGTATCTATGTGTGTCACAGATGCAATGTTCAAATCTTACCCGAGAGATGCAGTGTATCTGTGTGGGTACATGCCTGTATTTTTGTGTGTCCATACATGCAATGAGTTCTCACATTAGTTTGTGTGTGTGTGTGTGTGTGTGTGTGTGTGTGTGTGTGTGTGTGTGTGTGTGTGTGTGTGTGTGTGTGTGTGTGTGTGTGTGTGTGTGTGTGTGTGTGTGTGTGTGTGTGTGTGTGTGTCACAGATGTGATCCTCATCCCCACACCTTTCTATGGGGTCATCACTGAGGACGTGCATCTCTATAGCAGCGTGCGGCTCTTTCATGCTCACCTGAGTGCACAGGTACAGCACCACTCACTACGGTGTCCTGCAGGGCCACACCAGACAAAAAAGTGAAAAGGAAGATTCCTTTTTTTAGCTAAATTTGTCAACCAAACAAATTCTTCATTCTGTGTATTTTCTGCATATGGCTGTGCTGTGGCAGGCCTGAGTTTGTTTGCTCAGCAGGTTTCTGGAAAATCAAATATCAATATCAATATACGCTTTGTGAATGAGAAATATATACATTTAGATGTATAGAAACAGATGTTTCTGCTTCACAGTATTTTTGGTGAATAAAAAGCACTGCTAAAAATATGTTTAAGATATTTTTGTATAAAGTGCTATGACCCTTCTTGATTTAGATGAGGTATATTCCTCACTGTGTTTAAAACTATTTTATGGTGAGGCGTGTATATTTGCTCAGAATAAAAACTCCTCTTCAATCTCTCTCTCTCTTTCTCTTTCTCTGACTCTCTTACTCAGTCTGTTTGTGTGTGTGTGTGTGTGTGTGTGTGTGTTTGTTTATTCAGCCAAGTGGCAGTGCCAACAGACCTTTTCACTTGACGGTTGATATTCTGGAAACTACCCTCTCAAAAGCAAAGAAAGAGGTATGCTGCATATGCACACCAATGTGCACTCACTCACACTCACACTCACACTCACACACTTCCCATCTCTAATCCTTCGCTCCTGTGAACCTCTTCTGTTTAGGGTGTGAATGTTAAAGCGGTCATACTGGTAAACCCCCATAATCCACTGGGAGAGATGTACTCTTCTGAGGAGATGACTGACTTCCTGGAGTTTGCTAAAAGGTGAGTCCCGATTAATTTAGTTTCCCCTGCTAATCTACACCTCAGTATCTTTTTTAGAAACCCCTCAGCAGTATTTTACATCTCCGTGAAAGGAAATCGATTCTGACTGATGAAGTAAACTGCCTCTGATTATGTAAAGGATAAGATACAGTCAGCTAGGTCTTCTTGCAAAGCAAACTTAAACTGGGTGATGTGGATTGTGACATGAAGTAGAGGATATTATATTCTCCTGTGCATTTATATTGCAATAATAACTGGCTAGCTGCATCGTCATCATGTTTACTACACAGCCAGTTCCCTAAGAAATGTAATTTGACAGATAATATTAACTATCTGTGGCACTAGACTAATGCCCAGTTCACCCATCTGCTGCGATTAGGAATATCAGATGACTGTGAGCCTCAATAGTCCAATCACAATCAGTTATTCTGCAGAGTTTTATAGAATACTGCTAAGAATTCCAACATGAGAGGTTCTGAATTTTGTATTTTGACACTCTCTCCCGTTTCAGGCACAAGCTCCATGCCATTGTGGATGAAGTCTACATGCTGACAGTGTTTGATGAGGCAGTGTCCTTCCACAGTGTCCTCAGCCTTGACCGGTAAGAGCCCCCCCCCCCCGCCGCACACATTTACCCACCCCCCGGCCGCCCGTCCCAACACGGACCAGCAGTTATGCTCAGCCTACACAAACGGTGCTGATCTCTCTCCCTATCTCTCTCTCTCTCTCTCTCTCTCTCTCTCTCCCCCCCTCTCTCTTCCTCTCCCCCTTTCCCTCTCTCTCTCTTGTTCTGACAAGCATCACTGGGATCACACACAGCTTATGTTTTGTTAGAAATTTGACCACTAGAGTCGGCTGGCGTGGAGGACGTCAGTAACTGAAACTCAACTATGGTAGGATTTTA
The DNA here is from genome assembly GCF_900700415.2 of Clupea harengus. Classification (NCBI taxonomy): domain Eukaryota; kingdom Metazoa; phylum Chordata; class Actinopteri; order Clupeiformes; family Clupeidae; genus Clupea; species Clupea harengus. Next base: position 24,549,865 of record NC_045154.1, read on the forward strand.
CTGACAGTGGTTCCTAATTGCATTTCAGACTGGTCAAAGACCAGCATCAATTGATGCTTTTACTGATACTTTCAGCCACATTGTTTTCCATGGGATTTGTAGTGCAGACGCTTCTTCCCTTGCATACCGAAAACAGTCCAAATTCATCAAAAGCATCAGAAATGTTTACACCCTCTGTCTGCTGCTCCATAAGCAAGTCTTGAAACGTGGGAAGCAAGGGAAACCGCATGGTCAGTTTGGCACAATGGGAAAGTACCTTTCACTGGTAGTGTGGCCCTAAAGGACATGAGCAAAGAATGCTGAGGAACAGTTTGCTGTACTGCCTCCGCTTAACCACATGCTTTCTGACAGAAGGCTTTTCTGGAGTTTCTCACCACCTATATTTTTACTCTCACATCTTCATTTCTTCCCCCTCGATGTGGGCCTACTTCCCCCTGTGTGTGGGATTAATGCTCTGTCCTGCGGTTGGTTCTGGACTGAAACATTGCCATAAATGGTGGTGTTCCAGGAGCTGAAATCTGCACTTGTTTCTACTAAAGCATGATGAATAGAGCACTCAGACCCCTGTCCTTGTGGTTAACACAAAAGCTAAGATAAACTAAGCACTGACTTTTTTTCTTTTTTTGGCACTTTGACACAGTTTGCCATTTGCTGTGTTTTATCTTTGTGTGTACTGAATGGATATGGACATATTACTTGATTCTCTGAAATTCCTGCTAATGTGTTGTATTGCTGAAAAACTGTTAAATTACAATAAATTGTTACTCCCTGTTAATCACTTTTCCTTACAAGTGCAACTGGGATCACATAGAGTCCAACCTGCTAGAGTTCTTTTCTGCACAGGGTTGAACATATCTGGCAACATATTGAATGTTTTCTACCTGCAGGTTGCCAGATCCCCAGAGGACCCATGTGCTATGGGGACTGAGTAAGGTGAGTGCGTGTCATGCTGTCTGCTCTGTGTAGTGCTGAAGTCTCTGTCTCTTTGCTGCCTACATGCTATCAGTCAGCAAGCGTAGTTCAAAGTGCTTTACGTGTGTGTGATTGCTGACAAATATTTGAATACAATATATCAAAATGTAAACAAAACACATTTCAACACAGCAGGAATAGTAATAATAAAAATAATAGCAGTAGTTGAAAATATGAAATGGAAAACAATACGACAAGGCACTATACCATGAATTAACAGGTTTTCCTTCAACTTTGTTTTTGGTGCTTTAGGACTTTGCCTTGGCTGGCATACGTGTTGGCACACTGTACTCCCAGAACAGGGCGCTGGTGGAGGCACTGGACCAACTGGGCTGTTTCCATGGTGTGCCAGGACCCGTCCAGCACCAGGTGGCACGTCTGTTACAGGACAAGGGTACGTACGTGTGCATTTACATTGTACATTTATTCATTTAGACGAGAATTAGCACTTTGAGATGCATTGTTTTGTATGAAAGGTGCTATACAAATCAAGTTTATTATTATTTAGATGACGCTTTTATCTGAAGCAGCTTGCAGTACAGAATTACTGTTCAGATTACTGTTCATTATATATACTATACAGACTGTACTATACTAATATATGTATTATACATACTGTACATTCTCAGTGTCAGTCTGTGTACCCATGGGTCAGGGAAAGATTGATTCGGTACAGCAGCAATGGGAATGTCAGATCAATGACAGGACTCCTGCTTTTGGCCTGAGGCTGGAGATTTAAATCTGTTACTGTTTTGGCCTAAGGCTGGAGATTAAAGTCTGTTACTGTTTTGGCCTAAGGCTGGAGATTAAAGTCTGTTACTGTTTTGGCCTAAGGCTGGAGATTAAAGTCTGTTACTGTTTTGGCCTGAGGCTGGAGATTAAAGTCTGTTACTGTTTTGGCCTAAGGCTGGAGATTAAAGTCTGTTACTGTATGTTGGTTGGGTCAGATTAGGTACAGTCAGGTCAGAGAACAGACAAAAACTTCTTACTGAACCAATATTTGTATTCCAAGTTTTTAGAGTTGCGGGTTCTTTGCTGGTTATTTGAAGCAGATTCCATCTTCTCTTAGAGCTCATAGCCAACACAAATGACAGCAAAAACAAGGGAAGTTTCACACATATTTGTACACTTTTAACATTCACATTTTAGGGGATGTAAACCTAACACAATCAAAACTAAATGAAACTAAAGCTCTTATACCATCAAAACCTTTACTGTGTGCAATAAAGCATGTTTTCATATACCATTTTTCATCTATGATTTCAATTATTTAACCACACAGGATACAATACTTTGTGTAATCGTTGTGTAAAGAAAAGCCTTGTTTAGAGGAATGGGGGAAATACCCCTCTGGCATGCATGTGGAGGACACATGACCAGGAGAGAGATGGGAAGAGACAGGGAAGGGTTTAGAAAAGACAGGCAAAAAGAGATAACAGTGTGCAGACAAGGTCAGAACATAAGCCAAATACTCCAGTACCAGTAATCCAGTGGGTGAAAGGTTATTTCATGTTCTAACAACAATAAAGAGAAAAGTACAGGTTCTTCCAAACCGGTTTCATTGTGACAGAGAGGGTTATTGTTTGGTATGTGTTTTTGTGAATGAGACTGTTGAATGTTGAATGATTGTTAAAGGTAGACGTGAGTTGGATGACAGAGGGCAGGTAGATGTGTTTTTTGTTATGAATGACAAGGGTGTGTTGATATTGGTGACCGGGTTGCAGGGTAGATGGGGGCGATCGTGGTATAGGAGGTAGAGAAGTCGTTTAGTAATCAGAAGGTTGCTAGTTCGATTCCCTGTCGAAGCGTCCTTGAGCAAGACACTGAACCCCTAATTGCTCCTGATGTGCAGTGTGCCATCAGTGTAAATGTAAAATGTGTATACATCCTTGTAAGTCGCTTTGGATAAAAGCGTCTGCTAAATGTAAATGTAATGTAAATGGGTCAAAGACGTGACAAGCCTTTTTTGGGGTCCGCATGCAATAAATGAACAAAAAAGATAATTAAATACATTAATAGCATATTAAATTAAACTACATTGTCTACTTTATTATTTTAGTTATATTTAGAGAAAACATTTATGTAGATGTGTACAGGTGTTGCTATAGAGGGGATGCTATGGTAAGGTCTGTTGTGTCAGACCATCCATGATGCTAAAGCTACTAGTTGCTGGTTGATGACAGGGTTGTGGCTAGATGTGTGTTGACAGACTACACATATTGCTAAATCTACTGTTGTTCCTGTCAGACTGGATCAGTGAGGAGTTCCTGCCCACCTGCAGAAAGCGCCTGCGGGCGGCTCACAGCTTCCTGGCGGAGGAGCTGAGGAAGATGGACGTGCCCCACCTCCACCGGCCCGTCGGCTTCTTCATCTGGGCCGACTTCAGCAAGGTGAGCAACACACCGTGGACCACATCGCTCCTTAGGGGCTGAAACGAGCATGAACAACACTGCCTGTGCCAAGCCTTTCATCTCACACTATTGGTAAATGTTATGCCATAGTCCCGAGAGTTCTTGTAAAGAAAGCCAAGGGAGGTCTGGAGTGATGTGAAGTTTAAGGCACTGTGTCCAAGATGGCCTTATAGTACAAGGGTTGAATGTGTTTTAGGAACAAATAGATGCTTCTAAGGCTCTCTGTTAAAAATAACGAATGGACTGAATGGACACCAGTGTGTAGAAGAAGTCCAATATTAACATAATGTGTGTGTCTGTTTGCGTGTGTGTGTGTGTGTGTGTGTGTGTGTGTGTGTGTGTGTGTGTGTGTGTGTGTGTGTGTGTGTGTGTGTGTGTGTGTGTGTGTGTGTGTTAGTTCCTGTCTGAGGCCTCGTTCCCTGCGGAGCTGGAGCTGTGGCGGCGGTTCCTGAGGCACCGTGTGGTGCTGAGCTGTGGCCAGGCCTTCTCCTGCTCCAGCCCCGGATGGTTCCGCATCGTCTTCACTGACCAGGAGAGCCGCCTGCATCTCGGTCGGCTCAATCTCTTTTTCTCTCTCTCTTTCCATTTTTTAATTCTCTTACGATCACCTCTTTGTCTGTCTCTGTCTTTCTCACGGTCTATTTTCTCATTCTCTTTTTCACTCACAATCTATGTTACTATCTCTTTCACTATCTCTTTCTCTATCTCTTTCTCTATCTCTTTCACTCACTCCCTCTTTTGACTCTTCTCCCTCTTGCCTCTCCGTGGCTGGCTTCTATGTACACTCTGTCTCGACTTCCTCTCCTTGACTGTTTGGCACTCTCTTTGGCCTCCTCTCTTAGTCAGTCTCTTTCATTTTGCCTAATCATATTCTCCCCAGGCAATGCCTCACTCTCTGTCTCTGCCTCCAAAGTGAAACTCTTATGAGTGAACTTTTTTATCTTCTTTTGTACGTTTCTCCTTTGAAACATGACACATTCTCCCTGCAGAACTGGGAGTATAGTAGAGAAGAATGCATGGCACTGTGAACAGTGACTTTCAGAATCCCCTTCCCATCTCTCCCCGCTCTATTTCCCTCTCCCTTTTAAAGTAAGGAATGTTGTCTGTGGCATGTCGTGATTTATGATGCTAAAGTTTGTGTGTGTGTGTGTGTGTGTGTGTGTGTGTGCGTGTGTGCATGTGTTGCTTTAGGCATGCAGCGGATCAGGCAGGCCCTGGACGAGTTGGAGTCAGGGAGACTCCACGACACGGGAGAATCGGGAGAATCGGGACAATCGAGCGCTGAAGTGACCAGTGCAAGAAGGAGGAAGGAGAAGGAGGCCTCAGACAAAGCCATATACGGTGTCACGAGGGAGGCGGTGGGACCCACGGGGTCCCAGGAGCCTCGCCTGGAGAACTCCGCAGGAGAGTCCAGCTCTGCCGCCACTGCTGCTGACACGGACGAGGTTTGCCTGGACGCAGAGGAACTCGTGGTGCTGGACTGCCAGAGCACTCAGTCGGGCTTAAAACTGGACAGTCTCATCGGGGAGCTGCGGCAGCAGATCAGCTCCTCTGATTGGCTGGTGAAAAACACTCCAGTACTGTCTGCCGGGGAAGACCCGGAGCTGTTTGATGTGTTTAAAGATCTGCTGGACAGAGCCAGGAAGTAGAGAAATACCAGTGGCGTCCTCTCAACAAGCTGAGAAACACGAGTGGCGTCCTCTCGACAAGCGGCTCCTGCTAACTGCTGGGACTCTCAACGCTCAGATCTCTGCCTTTTAGAGATGGTAAAGGATCTGAAAGCTTAAAGACTTAAAACCAGCATCAATGGTTATAGAGCTATTGGGAAATTGCCAACCTCATGCTGGCCTTCAGTCAAAAGCTTCTTTTTCTTCAAGTTCATCTAAAATGTCCACTTCTCTGTTTACATTTTCTTCCTTGCCACTTGCCAGTCATTGCTGTCATTTTTATGTCTTAAGCTGTGGGCTCTCTTAGGTCTTGTTTGTTGTTTTGGAAGCTATAAAAGAATGTTTTCTACGCAGATGTCAGATGTGTGGACATTTGCTTGCTAGCACTTTCAATGTGTGTGTGTTTTTGACATCAGCTTTTTTTAATGATATGACGGCTTCAGTAATGGATCTGGAATAAATGACACATTCTGACTTTTGAGGAAGTGTTGACTTCAAAGCACTTGTTTAACTGGGGTCTAATTTTACCATATTACATGCATATTCTCCACTTTAATTTCCTGTTTAAACTCTACAGCCAACACCCAACAGTCAATATACACATTAGACAGTGACGCTTGAAGAAATGCTTTTCTGGTTAATGAGATCATGACACTGCACTGTTATACATAGCTACCTCAATTTGCAAGCAAATTGCTTTTTCGTTCTTGAACCAATTTGTATTTTGAAATGCAGATTTGTACCAGCATGGATATTTTTGTTGTTGTTGATAACAAACTTTTTTGTTAACCACAGCCACTGTGTCATAATCCATTAAGCATATGAGCGTTTTAGCTGGCTTCACACATTAAGTCTGTGTTCTGTGGGGGCAGGGAACAGGAAGTGGGGTTTCTGTTCTTTTTATAGTGGGGGGGAGTGGTGTGATGTGATGGGTCTCAGGTCTGCCCACTTAATGGAGACTCCAAGCGTAAGCAGGTGGGTTTTGCCTCCTACCACTGGTTCGTAGCCATGACGACACATATTGGTCTCTGGTGGGTAGTCACTACTGTACTGTGAAATCAATATCAGAATATGACCTTTACTGGTGCAATAGAAAAGCAAGGCCATGCTATAGCTGTGTAGACTCCACAATGTTATAAAAACATACACAAACTCAGTTTCTGAATACCCTCCCTGAAGGACAGGGAGAAGTGCAAGTGCATTCTCACGTAATCTGCTAACAAGTTCATAATTTATATTATAGCGAACATGACATGAGTGTATATCCTATTTACAGAAGGAATCACTTAACACATGTTTCTATGGATCCATTGATTGGACCCCTGTCTATGAAATATTTAACATAATAATCTCTTTTAACCCCACTGCCGCCTACTATAACCTAGTTATGACCTCCCAGTTACGTGGTTCATACCGTATGAGTGTATTTGTGTATGCATGGTCATACCGTCTCTATTTCTAACCACAGTGGTTGAAGGGCAGTGAATACTTTCGACTTCAGAGTCAGTCCGAGACTGAATATACAAACAGAAACATGCTCACATCATGTATTCCTAAAAAAAAGCCACAGTAGAATCTGTAGTAATGTACGCTGGTCTGTACAAGAGCTTAAGTGTTTAGGGAAATCAGCAATGCCCCTGTTTGGTTAAGAGCACAGCTCCAGAAGCCTGTTTGGGGATATAAACAGGAGTTTGGGAGTGGCCACTAACAAGAACAAGAATGTCATTGACTTCTGTAAGTAATCCCCCATATGGTCAGGGATAGACAGGATGTTTTTTTTAAACCAGACATCTGGGCATTTTTGAAAGCAAGGACATGGAGGAAGGTTAAAGAAAACCAATCAAGTGATATCACAGTCGAAGACTTTGTTTATTTTGACTTTTTAATTGTTTATCACTTGCTTTAGATAAAGGTGTCTCCTATGCATACAGTAGTAGACCTTCATCATGTATCATCAACCTGGGTCTCCACGGACATAGCCCCAGGTATTGCTCTTTGAACCAGTCTCTTGAAGATCTTGTCTCCGTCTTATTCTTCAACTTCACTTGACATCTCAAAACAGATTGACTCGCAGAGCACCTTTCACTATGAGCAACAACAGAGGCGATTTTCACTTTCCATGCGTGGCACGAGCTACGTGAGTCACCGGAGATTCAGGGGGAATTCAAACCTCAAGCGGGGGGCGGAAGGGGGGGTTTCCGTCGGAGGCGGCCCTCGCTCTAGAGGCAGGGAAGTCTTTGACAGTGACATGAGAAGGAACTACTAAAAGCAGCGGTGTTCAGACCAAGGCAGCTCCAGAGATCCAACGTTGATTTCGAGAGAGAAAGTGTGTGAATGAGAAAGACTTCTGAGGACTACTGTTTCTTCTTTGACTTCTCTCTCGGCGGGCTCGTCTTGTTCTTAATCTAATTCGTGTAGCCTATACTCTTTGAGACCTAATCAATGCATCATCAACTGAAAGATGCAGCCAAGAGGCTGCTGCGCTGGCTGCGCTCACGGGAATCCTCGGAGCCGGACAGCAAAACACCCGGTAAGTGCCTCACCCCTCCACTGGGCTTTGCTATGCTCCTCGGTCTCATTAGTATGTTTGTAGTCGGTGCTTGTACGTGCTCGGGTACGGTTTGATGTTTCTGTCGGCGCAAGATTCAGGGATGCTCCCATTACCTTTTCATTGGCTCTTATGACGGTAGCTCTTTATATTAAGGACCTCTTGACTAACATCACCTAAATATTGTAATAAACCCGAATTAACCATTAACTACACAGCATTTAACATTTCGTAAAGCCTGCTAATTCTGAGGGTAAACGTTTGTTGATGCAGAATAATGTTGGATGCAGTAACAAACATTGCCCAAGTGAAATGCATCAGTTGACATCAACAAATTAAACATGTTAGTATTTAACATAATTTATTGTGTATTATTACTGAAATGAATGGCTTACTCATATACAGTCTTTATTGATGTTGATTAAGCACTCCTTAATGTAACCCTAAAGCTTGGCTGTTGCCACAGGTGAATTCACACTTAAAAGCTCCACCCACATAAGTAGTCCACTCCCTTTCCAGGTGTTCCTCTTCCTGTTTTTAATCTTCTCTTGTTCTGCTTTTCTCTATTCCCCTCGCCCCCTCTCCTGACCCATTTCAGAGATGGAAGTAGAGGAAGGGAAAGCCTTGGCACATCGGTTCCAGGTGATCGAATCATGTGTGGGACTGCTGGGCTGTTTGTGTGTGTCCTACGCCGTGTGGGCTCCTGGCTGGCTAGATAGCCAAGGACTCTGGACCATGATCAACAGCACCAGCTCCAACAGCGACTGGACAAGAGAGCACATGGTCAAAGGTGAGACATGAATGTAATGAGAAGATGTCTACTGACAGCTTGAATAAGGGTCCAGTATGTTGTTTCAAGAAAATATTAGCGTTGGTCCCTCTATAACTGTATATAAGACGATCTGTAAACGATTATGGCTCCAGCAGTAAAATGGTACAAAGGTCAGGTTGAGATGATTGTGTTTGTCATACGGGGATAAAACTAGGGTGTTTGTGTTTCTGTGAGGCTTTTTGTTTTAGCGAGGCATTTCTTACAGCGGATCTATTGTTCTGAGACATGGAACTGGTTCCTGGTAGTTGGTGAAGGAATGCGCTGCTAAACAGAGGGCAGGCAGGCACTGACTTGTTGCATTGCGGGACTTTGAGTAAAAACTTCCTGATGAGTCTACTACTGCATTTCAGTTACTGCCAACTGAAAGGATGCAGCCATATCTACTTTCCCTTTCCATCTCTATGTGGTCTGTGGTAAAGAGTGTTTGGCTGTCAATGTGTGTGACATGCAGCATCAACTGACATTATTAACAGTGCGATTATTTTTGCACTGGATGTCATATTTTGGAGGATAAGGAGTTTGATACATTGTTCAGTCTTTTCCTCAAATTCACTCTTAAAAGGGTACACATGTATATTTTGCTGAGAGTCCTGTGAAGCATGGCACAGGACACACACACACATACACACACACGCACACACACACACACACACACACACTTACACACACTTACACACACACACACACACACACACACACACACACACACACACACACACACACACACACACACATGACACAGACAGAACATGTTAAGAGAAGATCTTAAAGAACTATACTGAAGTTGCCACTGCATTGTTTGCATTGTTGCATCCATTTGTGCGACTCAACTTCCTTTCTCCACCTTCAGTCTGATTCGCCCACCTCACAAGAACACTCAGCTCATGATCCATTAGTCTAAAAATGTGTTTGTCATGAAATGTGTGTGTATGTGTGTTTATCTGTCTATGTGTGTATATTTCCAGTGTGGGAATCTAAATCAGTGTTTCCTGTGCTGCTGCCCTCTGCGTATTTGTTTTTAGCGCTGGAGTCTGAGCAGGTGTTTGCCGTGCTGGCCTTCGTGATGTCGGTCTGCTCGGGGTGTCTGTGCCTCGTGTTTGCCCTCTGCTGGAGATATGAGACGGTGCACTCATACTCCAACACGCGCTCTCTTCTGATGGCAGGAACAGCTCTCTTCCCCACTACTCTGCTGCTCATCACCCTCACCTCAACAGGTGTGTATACGTGTGTGTGTGTGTGTTTGCGTGTGTGTGTGTGCGCGTGGGTGTGTGTGTGTGTTTGTGCGTGCTAATTTTTGTGCATGTTTATTTAATGTACATTTGTGTATGAGAATGGGGTGAGCAAACGGTGCACACAGGGAGTGTGTGTATGTCTGTATGATTATCCCCGTGTGTATATATCTGTGTGCATCATTTGAATATGTGAAATGGATGTACATGTGGAAGGTGTGTGTATGTGTGTGTGTGTGTGTTTGCATATGTATTCATCTGTGTGTGTCTCATTGTATGTACTTTTGTGTATAATTTGTGCCTGTGTGTATGTTTTTTGTTCTCTCTCAGTATATATATATATATATATGTGTGTGTGTGTGTGTGTGTGTGTGTGTGTGTGTGTGTGTGTTGGGGTGGTGGTGGTGTTATAATGTGTACATGTTGAATGCGGTGTGTTTGTGAGTGTTTCTGTATCTGTGTCAGGCTGTTTGTAGCCTGACCGAGAGCAATGCGAGTGAAGATGACCCAGTCACTCTGCACTTGTCTAAACACATTTAGTGGCACGTCCTGATGGGGTAAACTGATGGAGAAATATCCCCTCGGCAGAGGATGTTATCCTGCCACTGCCTCTCAAAGCAGACCTGCCTCTCTCCACTGTCCCAGCCCTGCTTGAGCTTGAGCTGAGCGTACGGAAAAGGCATGCCAATGCTGATTCTTCCTCTGACAAGTGACTGACTGGTTTGCTCTTCTCATTTCCTCTTCTCTCCACTTGCCTACCTCTCCTTTCCTCCCTTCCCCTCACCTCTCTTTCTCTCCTGTCCTCACACCTATTATTCTTACCTCTCCTCTTTCTCTTTTCCTCCCCCTCCCCCTCTCTGTCTCTGTCTCTCATTTCCTCACTCTCTCTCTCTCTCTCTCAGGTTTTTTCTTCATCCTCTCGTGGGCACTCTTTACTCACCAGCATCTGGCAGAGATCCAAGAGGACATCTCCCGTCTGGGCTCCTCCTATTGGCTGGGGGCTGTTGGCTGGGCCCTCCTATTGGCCGTGGAGCCTGTCGTGTTTCTGGTGGAGCAAGTCATGGTACCGGACCTCCTTCCTTACATGATGCCGTCTGTGGGCTTAAGCACCGAAGGCTACAACACCATCTTTATGGGGCGCTCACACAGCGAGGGCCATAACGCCAGGCGGCCGCAGAAGCAGCGGGGTTTCACGTCACTGTCCCTGAACCCCCATCACTCCCTCCGCATGGATGTGTGATGGCTTGTGCGTAGTCACACTCACGAGCTGTGGCAGAGGCCGGGAGGTACAGAGCTGTGTTCATGCAATGTGTAAAACTCACTTGCCGACACCTTGAGACAAGTGCGAGGGTGCTACTGACGCTAGACCCTGTGGGGTTTAAGCCGGCTTGCTAGCACGCCTGCTTACCGTGTCAGGACTTTGCAGGATTTCCCCGCAGTGCAGGACTGGGTTTCTCCCTATACAGGTTACCGAAGCAGGGATGTCCTTGGATGAGTGAGAGGGAAGAGCAGAGGTGAGGAAGAGGAGCTACTTCCTCCTCCTCTGACGTTGGTGTCTGATAATACTCATGCTAAGTGTGTATTAAGCTGCTTCTGGTGCTGCTTCAGTGTTATGTGTGAGGTACAGAGGGGGGCACTTTTAAACATTAATGTTTTTACTACAAATATATTTTTTAAATCCACAACCCTGTCCTGAGCTCTATTTGTGATTAATGTGGCTTCACTGGCTGTGGAATATACACTTTAAACGACCATCTGCTTGCTAAAGCTTTTATTACACTTGACTGTGAGGAGTAGTATTCTATTTTCACTTGCAGTCACACTACAGCCAGAGAGGATATGTGCAATCTATGCTATGTATGAACATTACCTTGTGCAGTGGGGCAATGACAGATTCTGGATTTTCCTATGAAAACCTGGTTACTGCCATTGCGTTTTGGTTAAGCTGTTCCACAGATTCAGCTGCAGTATCACATATAACGTAATAGAAAAGATGACATTTTTAATCACCATTTTCAAAGAATGCCTCATTGAAAAAAAGACAAGCTTGTTGCTGGTTTAAGTCCTTTTGCTGTTTGCTCCACTGTGTTGGTCTTTTGTTGGTTTTAACTCAGTGATTCTAATGTTATAGTGATTTATGCTAAGAGACCAGCAAGACCTTGCTGATAAGGCTGTGGAAAACACACACTTGTCTGTTGCTGGTTTTTGACCGTCTTGGAGTAGCATGGTTTCTAGTCACCAACAAAGCACTACGTATGCTGGCCAAGGATGCTACTCTCAGGCATATCATCATAAAAAACAGCTAACGACCAGTGAATGCTTTTCTGTTCTGTTTTGTCTTTTTACAAGTTTAAATAATGTCATAAATGGTGAACAGTAATGCCTTTTAACATTTTTGATAAAGAACTTGTATTGGAAGGCAATCTATTTGTTGTTTACTGTTGTTGTTTACTGATATATAAAGAGCCAATGACCTTTTTGTCTTCATGTAAATACCCACTGTCCAGTTCCCTCTATATCTTTCAGTCTCAGTAATGTGTTAGATGTGGTATTTAATATAATATTTGTGTTTCACTTTGACTGACGTGGGTGGTCGCATTATGAAAACTGCTCCTAAGCTCTCCACCGAAGGACTGGCACACTTCAGAGACTAGGGAGGGATATAGAGACACTTGTTTGGCATGTGACCTGCGGACCTTCGCTCGTGGTGCCAGCTGTCTCTGTGGAGGCGTTCAGGAAGTTGTTTATTTTTTTATCCGACCAGAGTGCGGGAGAGCGAACTTGATCAGGCTCCGGTAATTGGGCATTAATCAAGTGTTGCTCTAATTAAAAGACTGTTCCACCCTGTTAGCGTTGGGTAATGAGTTTGTTATTAAATCCACTGAGATTTGTTTCCCCCCCCCCCCCCCCTTCTTTCAAACCTATCAACTAGTGCTTAATTGTTCTTTGAATGAGAGCTGAATGTCCTTCAAGGTCGTGCTGGCAAAGTACCAGACGAATACTAGACAGTCTCTCTTCAGAGATCAGCGACTAAAGCAAACCACCAGAGACTACAAGAGACCTTAGCAGCATCCTGCAGTGCGCTACATCTGGCCTCTGTGGCCCGTGCATGTGGCAGATCAGTCATAGAAGAACACCAGACTCCTGTGGGAGGATTCAGTGCTATTCAGCATCTTTCTCTCTCTCTTGTTCTCGCACTCTCGCATACACATACACACTCTCTCTCACAGACTCTTGCACAAACAAACAAACACACACACACACACACACACACACACACACACACACAGACAGACACAGACACAAACAAACACACCCACACCCACAAACACACACACACAAACATAAAGACACAAACACACACACACACAGAGAGGCAAGGAAGAGAGAGAGAGAAAAGCTGAGCAGCTCTGAATCATTACACAGGGGACAGAGACTCTCTAACTGCCTTTAATGGCCAATCGAACAGTTTGTGTGTCCAAAGCCTGTTCCTTTGTAGAATATGTGTTTATAATTAGGGCTGTGGATGAGGCGACTGGCAGCAGACATCGGCGCCACTCTTTGATTGCGTGGTACAGCGGACACGCCCACCCAACCTGCCACCACTGTGTGAAATACCGCCTGGGCCTCGGCGATACTCTTCATATCAGTTAGAGCCCAATTAAGGAGCCGTGTCCTGCTAATTATGTCGCCGCCTGGGATCCTCGGAAGAAAGTCTGCGGGCACGCGCATGTGTGTTTATGGTGATAAATAAATAAAGATGCAGCCTGCCAAGGGAGGCATTATCAGATTTGCTGGGCTCGTCGTGCTCAGTGTGATGAGGGAGAGATGCGCGTGCTTCTCCACTTTTACCACTTGGTGGAGCTGTTGTAACGTGACAATGATGGGAAAAAAATTGCATTTTGAGTTCCATGTGAAAAAAAAAAGAAAAGAAAACCCTCTTTCTATTTCCCTCCATTTGGCAAATAATGAAATCAGGGAGGTGGAATGTGCGGAGTGCATGGGGGGGGGGTGGGGGGGGGTTTGTGAGCATACGTGTGTTTGTGTGTGTGTGTTTGTGTGTGTGTTTGTGTGTGTGTTTGTGTGTGTGTTTATGTGTGTGTATATTCACCAGTGTGCATCTGTTCATCTTTGCACACAAATGATGATGACTACATTTCCAGCATGATCAAATATATAACCTTGGATACAGACACAAAGGGACAAAATGCGCCAGCAATTTTATTCTCTGGTGATTTAAATTCACTGGACTTTGGGATAACCTCTCAAACGGTCCATTCACACATGGGGAGACTTAGGCAGACTGGGGAGGAAGCAGCCTGGCTGGGGCTCAGACATATTTAGACTCTCAAACACAAACTACTTTATCACACAAATACACACACACACACACACACACACACACACACACACACACACACACACACACACACACACATTTACACATACACACACACACACAAACACACATACACACACACACACAAACACACACACACACACACACACACATACACACACACACTCACACACACACACACACACACACACAAAATGACATACTCTGATGCTGATGCAAAGAGAATTTGAGGATGAGATGCAGTCTGACAATGTGTGTAGTCATACAGTATAAAAATGAAATTCAGCTCTGTCATTGGGGAAACCCATTACTCTGGATTTGTATGCATGTTTAAGCAAATGTTCTGTGCTGGTGTGTTCGTGTGTCTGTCCATGTATTTGCTTGTGTGTGTGTGTGCCTCTGAGAGTATGTGCATAGATGTATATGTATTTGTGTTTATGTAAGTGTGTCCATGTATATGCATATATTTTTGTGTGTGGGAGTAGATTCATATGCCATCAGTGTGGGTGTGTGTGTTCATGTGTGTGTGTGTGTTTGTGTGTAAGTACATGTGTGTCTCAGTGTGGGTCTGTGTGCTCATGTGTACATGTGTGTGTGTGTGTAAATACATGTGTGTCTCAGTGTGGGTGTGTGTGTTCATGTGTGCATGTGTGTGTGTGTGTGTAAATACATGTGTGTTTCAGTGTGGGTGTGTGTGCTCATGTGTGTGTATGAGTAGATGCACACACGTGTGGGTTTATGTGAGTGTGGCCGTGTGTGTGTGTGTCCGTGTGTGTGTGTGTGTGTGTGTGTGTGTGTGTGTGCTACTGCTGAGCAGGTCTCCTGTCAGGCTGGTGAGTAGGTGGGGATGGTGTGGGGGTAATCAGCGCCTCAGCTGTCATGGTCACACAGTCTCAGGGGAGAGACGGACATGGGGAGTGGAATTACACTGTCCTCACTCGTCCTCTCTCTCTCTCTCTTCCTTTTTCTCATCCTCTCTCACTCTACCCACTCTGTATCATCATTCTCCATTCCTCTCTCGCTCTCTAAACCTGCCTCTCCTGTCTTTCTCTATGTCTCTCTCTCCCTCGTTCCCTTTATCAATCTCTCTATCCAAACACTAACTCTCTTTGATCTCCTCTCCTCTCTCACTCCCCTATTTCATCTCACTCTCCCTCAACTCCCTCTTTCTCTTTCACTCTCTCGTCTCTCCCTCTCTTTCTCTCTTTCACCCTCTAAACCTGTCTCTCATCTCTCACCTCTGTTTCTCTTTCTCTCTCTGTAAGCACTAACTCTCTCATTTTCTCTTGTCTTCCTTTTTCTCCCCATTCTCTCTCTCCCTCTCTCTAACCCGAACCTGTACCTCTTTCTGTGGTTCTTTTACACTTACACAGCCTCTTTCATCTCCAAGCATCTCTCTCTCTCTCTCTCTCTCTCTCTCTCTCTCTCTCTCTATTATCTCTCTCTCTGTCTATTACTTTCTGTATTTCTCTCTCGTTCCAATATTTTCTCCTCCCACCTCCTCCCGTCACTGTGTCCTGCGTCTGTCTCCTGTCCACTCGTCTGTGGAATCCTAAATGTGCTCTGTGTGACTGGCGTCCAGACGAACACTATTGATTGTATCATACCATGAAAGAAAGTCTGAAGGTCACTATCATTTCTGTATTCCATGTATTCTGCATTTGTGCACGTGGACACACACACACACACACACACACACACATACACACACATACACACACAGATACGCACACGGACACACACATACAGACATACACACATAAACATTCACATTCAAACACACACACACCCACACAGATTTGCACACGGACACACACACACACACAAACACACGCAGAGTTTTCAAATACACACACGCATTAACATTTACATTCAAACACACATACACACATACACACACACACAGGTATGATGTATGTGTCCATGATATGTGTGTATCTGTGTTTAGGTCTGTGTCTGCAAGTGCTTGTGTGTATGTGTCTGTTCGGGTCTGTGTGTTTGAATATCTATGTATGACGGTGCCTGAATATCTGTGTCTATGCACATACCTGTGTGTGTGTGTATGTGTGTATGTGTGTTTGAATGTAAATGTTTATACGTGTGTGTATTTGAAAACTCTGCGTGTGTTTGTGTGTGTGTGTGTGTATGTGTCTGGGTGCATATCTGTGTGGGTGTATGTGAGTTTGAATGTAAATTTATATGTGTATGTCTGTAAGTGTGTGTGTGAGGCTGCCTGTATGTCTGTGTCCTTGTGCGTACTGTGGGTGTATGTGTGTGTATGTAGGTGTGTGTGTGTGTATGTGTGTGTGTGTGTGTGTGTACTCCTATGAAAGAGCAGAGCTCCCTGCAGACATCTCTGTCCTGACAATGAAACTGTAGCTCTCGTTCCCTCTCGTCCGCCCCCCCTCCCCGTCTCCACCTTCCTTCACGCTGGCCTTGTGTGTCTGTTGCTCTCCCTTATCTCCCTCTCTGAGACCAAGGAAATTAAATTACAAATATAATCGCTTTTTTTTCCACCCGCGTGCCTCTGCTTTGCATATAGAGTGCGGTGGGCTCGCGAAGAGCAGCGTGTGCTAAGTTGCCACCCATCTGCCCATTGCAGCATAATGGCTATGGAGAAGCTGCACAGCTGCGTGGGGCAACAATGGCAGCGGAGATAGAGGAGAGGACCGAGAGAGGCAGCAGAGGGAGCGGGGGACAGGCGGGCTGAGTTGAGCTGGGCTGACAATGCGGAGCCTCATGAGGGGAACTCACACAAGTCCCCCCCCCCCCCGCCCTCCAGTTCCTCACGGTGGATGTTTAATGGACAGAGTACGCCCACGGATGAAAATCTAAAAATGAGGGGGGCGGGTGTTGTCATAATTCATATTGTGATGGGACTTCTTCGCCTTTATGTAATGTGTGTGTGTGTGTGTGTAAAAATGTGTGTGGGTGTGTATTTTACATGCAGATTACTTCTTAGTGTGCATATGTGTCTGTGAGCGTGCCCGCGCGCGCGCGCGTGTGTGTGTGTGTGTGTGTGTGTGTGTGTATGTCTGTGTGTGTGTCACACATCTGCCTGAGTGTATGTATGTGTATGTGTATGAGTGTGTTTGCGTTTGTGTTTGTGTGTGAGTGTACAGCCACACTCACCTGCCTGTGGACACATGAAGTTTCCTCCACTGAAGTTTCCTCCTCTCTCTATCTCTCTCTCACTCTCCCCTCCCAGACTCTCTCTCTCTCTCTATCTCTCTCTCTCTCTCTCTCTCTCTCTCTCTCTGTCTATCACCCTATCCACTCCCAGACACTCACTCACTCTCTCTCAGTGCGCACGGACTGAATGAGTGAGTGGAGCCGGAAGCGTTGTGAGTGAGTGTGGAGTGTGGCCACTGTGCCACGAACGATTTAGCTCTTTGTTCTATCCTTTTTTCCCTTATTTGTTTTGTGTGCATTTTCTAGTTTTGTGCTTGAATTTCTAGTACGTAGAGTAGGGTCAGATCATATATTGCTTTGGGCTTAAGTTTTCTCACACGGGGTCATGCTGTTAAAGTAGCATCGGCTGCCAGTGTTGAGAACTGTAGTCTTGCAATTAAGGAGATATTTGGTCATGGGAATATTTTATCTGTGGCATGAATGAACAATGCTCCTGGTAACTTTCTGATTGTGGAAATGGCAAATTTCAAATGGTTGAAAGTGGAGTTGTTATTAATGGCCACTATACACCTGTCCTGCCCTTGTCAACACCTTCAATAGTTACCCTATCGAATGTGTCACCCTTCATTAGTGATGAGGTTTTGGTTGGTGAATTAGTATCGCCAATGAAGAAGTTTGCCATTGCCAGTAAATCATTTATTTTGAAGCGCTCAATGAAAAAGTAAAGGTCCTGGTATTAACCAATCATTAATTTAGATTACTTCTGTGGAAAAGGATTATTTCTCTCTTCCAGTCAGGTGACTGGTCTTAACCAATCATTAATTAGTATTACTTCCGGGTATACCGATCATCTACCCTTCCACCCTTATTGGCATTTCAATGCAGCATTATTGGAGGAGTTTTTACCTGTTTCTGGAATGCTTTTAGACTAGAAAAAGCTTTTATTCCCACATTGCAGCAGTAGTGGGACATGGCAAAAGTCCGGTATGTTGGTGTTTGTTTAGGTGACAATAGTGTAATTCAGAAGAATTGGGAGGGTGAAAAAATAAGAGGACGTTTAAATAAATGGAAATGATTGGCGCCACAGTTATCATACAGAGTTGCCTGAGTAAAAAAAATGCAGTGGCTTCTGGTGGATATATGGTGGATATATGTGGGGCTGAACTTAAAAATGTTGAGGATGAGATCCATGCGTGTAATGGAGAAATTTGGCAAGGTTTGAGGTCTGCTCTATCACCAGAAGAGCATAAAGTGCCGAAGGATTATGGGAATGGTTTGGTGAGTCCAGACCCAATCGATCCCTGTCCAAGGTTACATTTGGTTCCTAAAATAGATGAATGTGAAGGTTCCCTTCTATTCCCTACTGAGCGAATGATAATGGACACGGATGAGGTCAGCGGGGAAAATATATACAGAAACTGTGTTAAAGTTTGAAACAAAAAGTGGTTAAACTGTAGAATCGATACACCCTGGCCTAGTGTGTTAATGTTGAAAAACAATGTAAAGCCTGAATGGAGAACTTTTTACAAGCTGCCATTAACCAAAAAATGGGGGATTTTCAGCAGCGGGGTCTTTGTGGAATAGTGCCAATGAATAATTTTATTTCTGTTTTGAATCCAGAGGTCACACAGGACTGTCCTTTTTGTTCACAAAGAGAAACAGTATTTCATGCTTTTTCTACATGGTTTGAGATTATGCTTTTTGCAAAGCCTTTCGCAGGCCTTTGATGAATGTTTTTTAAAACAAATATTTATTCTTGGTTTTAAAAAACATTGTTAGATAGGTTAAAGGGAGAATTGATCAATTTAATTTTAGGTAATGCAAAAATGGCAGTCTACATCAGCAAGAAAAACGTCTCGGTTACTTACGTAACCTCGGTTCCTTAAGCAGGGACCAGATATAACAGTATGGTACATGACGTTAGTCATGAGCCCAAATCGAAGCATTTATCCATTCACGCCTGAAAGGCTGTGATTCGTCCGCGCTCCCTCCTGAGCCCGCCCTCTCAGGAGCCTATAAATTCAGGAGCGAGGCACGGAAATATCCTTGGAAAGAAAACTGAGCGTAGAAGTATCAAACCAAGGCAACACTGTACACGCTAAACTTGTTATATCTGGTCCCTGCTTAAGGAACCGAGGTTACGTAAGTAACCGAGACGTTCCTTATCGCAGTTGGACTGCGATATAACAGTATGGGACCGTATATATTCCCGTGTGATAGTACAGTGGCAGCCAATCTCACACACTCAGCTAGCGGGTGACTGCCAGGGGAACTGCCAATGGCTGCCAAGTACACTTTGAGAGTGGAAGCCGCCTTCCCCTCATCAAACAACTGCTGTAGGAATTCTAGTATGACGCCCAGCGCGCAGTTAACGGGGTCGTGCTGACGCGCAGCGCACCATCGTTCGAAACTGCGCCACTTCAACGTATACAGAGCCCGTGTCGATACCGCTCGGGCACTCTGTATCGTGGCTACCACCGTGTCTGATAAGCCTGACGCCAGGAGCCTGCACCTTTCACACTGTCCTGTGCGCCTGTGTTAGGAGGTCTCTCCGCAGAGGCAGCTCCCAGGGCTGTTGCTGTTGCACTGACATATTTATGAGATCCGCTGCCCACGGCTGGTTGGGCCAGTTGGGGGCTATCAATAACAATTCTCTGCCCTCGTCCGCTACCCTGCTCAGCACCTGCTGGAGGAGCGGAATCGGGGGAAACGCATATAGGCGCAGGTTCGGCCACTGGTGGCCCAGCGCGTCTATGCCGAGTGGGGGGTTGTCGCCCCCCAGCGAGAACCAAAGAGGGCAGCAGGTGTTCTGTCTGCTCGCAAACAGGTCCACCTGCGCCCTGAAAAAAAGCAGCCAGATCTGCTCTATTACCTGAGGGTGTAGACACCAATCTGCTGCTTGAGGGTCGCCCCTTGATAACAGGTCCGCCCCGTAGTTGAGGTGGCCTGGAATATGGACTGCCCTGAGGGAACGGATGTGAACTGCTGCCCACAGGAGCAAGCTGTTCGCCCAGTGGTGCAGTGACAGTGAGCGCACTCCGCCTTGGCGGTTAATATACACCAACGCCGAAGTGTTGTCCGTCCTCACTAACACATGCTGACCACTTAATCTGGGTAGAAAGTGTCGCAGTGCCAGGACCACCGTTCGCAACTCTAACACATTTATATGTGACGCGGCCTCTGTCGCAGACCAGAGATCGTTCACGCCTCTCCCCTCGCAGACCGCTCCCCATCCCCTGGTGGAGGCGTCTGTGGTTACCACCACGCGCCGCGTCACTATGCCCATAGGGCCTGATGCCGCGAGGAACCAGGGAGTTCTCCAGATTGCCAGGGTTCTCCTGCATCTGGAGGACACCGTTATTCTGCGGTATCTGTCCTTGACTGCATTGAGTCTCAGAGACAGATACCACATTTGGAAAGGCCGCATGCGCAACATCCCCAGCGGGAGAGCGATCGCGGACGATGCCATCATGCCCAACAGACGTTGGCAGCACCGCAACGGGACTGACTGTCCTAGTCGGAACTGATGCACGCATGATCTGATGGCATTTATTCGGTCTTGAGAGCCTGACCTCCATGGAGGTGGAGTCTAGAACCATGCCTAGGAAATGCGTGGTCTGGCTTTGGCACAGACCGCTTTTTTCCTTGTTTATTACGAAGCCTAGCCGATGCAGGTGTGCCACCACTAGATGGCAGTCTTGCACCGCTGCTGCTCTAGAATGAGCACAAATTAACCAATCGTCCAAATAATTGAATAAAAGCAGTCCGCGTAGTCGTAATGGGGTGATGGCTGCTTCCACGCACTTTGTGAAAACCCTCGGTGCCAAAGCCAGGCCGAACGGGAGTGCGTGGAACTGGTATGCTATTCCTCCGAACGCGAACCTCAGAAATTTTCGATGTCTGTGGTGGATCGGGACATGGAAATACGCATCTTTTAAGTCTATCGTGATGAACCAATCGTTTGGTCTTATGAACTGCACTAGCCGGCGGGGGGGTCAGCATTCTGAACTTCAGCGGCATGAGTGCTTTGTTCAATACACGTAGATCTAATATTGGCCGATAGTTCCCGTCCTTTTTGGGGACCAGGAAATAACGGCTGTAGAAGCCTGAAGCTGCCTCCTCTGGAGGCACTACACTTATCGCTTCTTTTTGGAGCAGGGAGTCTATCTCTTTCCGTAGAAAATGAGACTGCCCCTGCTGCACCACTGATTGGATCACTCCGCCGAATGGCGGAGGGGGACGGGCGAATTGCAGCACGTACCCCGCTGTGATCGTTCTCAGCACCCATGGTGACACTGCGCATGCGCGCCAACTCGCTGCGCAGCCTGCCAGGCTGGGCTTTGAGTTGAATTGGTTAGTAAATGAGTCTAAGCCTAGATCTGCGCCCGCTCCGCCTAGGGAGGGGGACGAGATCTGGGGTTGCCCCCTCATGGTTTTGAAAAAAAATGGGGGGTGCGAGTGCACTGTGTGCACCGCGGGGGGAGTCGCACAAGCATGCCGAAGCACTGCGCCTACTGGGGCAGGGGTTGAGACATTTGAGTGTGGTGCTTGTGAGAACCTGCTTACCATGCTTGACATGAATTTTACATGAGAGCAACGGGCGGATTTCTGTGGAGGCGGTGGGGGCTCCACCGCTCCCCCCTGTCTTTGTGTCTGGCAGCTGTTCAGATCAGGTGGCCGGTGGCCTGCCCTGGCCCTTCCCACGGCGAGCAGCATGCTGCCGTGGGGCTTGGACTGTGCCCTGGTTCGGGCGCGCTGCTGGCTGAGCGGCAGGGCGGAAGGGGTGCTTTTGCCAACCTCTCCGGGTGGGCATCTTAGCCGGGGGGGCTGGCAAGCGGAACCCGCTGCGTTTCTGGCCCGGGGTGGGCGTAGTGTGTCCTGAAGAGGACTGTTCGCCCGACCCGCTGGAGCGAGGCATCCAGGCCTGGAAAGCCTCCCTGCTCTTTTGCTGCTCCTCAAACTTAGCAGCCATAGTTCCGACTGTTTCGCCGAACACGCCCTGGACACTGATCGGGGCGTCGAGGAGTGGTGCCTTCTCCCTGTCTGTTAGCTTGGCAAGCGACAGCCACAGGGACCTTTGCGTTGCCGCGGACGCTCCCATGACCCTCCCCAGGGCCTGGGAGGTGCAACGGGTGAGTCGGAGGGAGAGGTCCGTTGCCCGACGGAGCTCCACCATCGTCTGGTGGTTCTCCCCCAACGATGAGGCCAGCGCTGTCAGGAGCTTGGCCTGGTAGCGCTGCAGGAGCGCCGGCGTGTTGGTCGCACAGGCAGCCTGCCCTGCCGCCAGGTAGGCTTTCTCGGCCAGAGCCGCCTGGTGCCTGGCCACTCGCGTGGGCAGGAGGGGCTTCTGGCCGAGGCGCATCGTAAGGGAGGCGGGCGAGAGGTAGCCCGCTACTGCATCCTCAACAGGCGGGAAAGAGAGGTAGCCACTCTCTTTAGCCTGGTCGAGGTGCAGATATGAGGCAAACCCCGGCACTGGGGCACGGCCCGAGTAGGGGGTTGCCCACGTGGTCCTCAGCTCCCCGTGGACCTCCGCAATGAAGGGGAGGGCGCTGGGAGCTGGCACGGTGGGGCCAGCGTAAAACTCCCCATCCAGCAGCGAGGCCTGCACGCTGGGAGGGGGAGGGAGAGGGAGCCCGAGGCAGCTGGCTGCCCTCAGCGCAACCTCATGCAGTAGCTGGCCCAGAGTCCTTGATGTGGCCGGGGGAGAGGTTGCCCGCGGCCGAAAATCCAGACTGAGCTGCATGTCCTCCTCGTCCGAGCCCTGCTCGTCCGAGAAGTCCAGCAGACTCTCGTCATCCAGGCCGAAGTCCAGTTCCGGCGTGGGCTGGTCTCGTGGCCCGTGGCCAGCAGGCTGGCAGGCGACGGCGACGGGGAGAGGCTTGCATGTGCGGCTGCGGCTGTAAAGCGGCTGCCAGCACCAATGCTGCCTGAGGCTGAAGGCGCGCTCGGCCCCTCGAGCCGGCGCTGCCCTCTCAGCGTCCAAGCGCTCCCATAGCGCGAGGCGCTTAGTAGCCTTTGCTAGCGTGAGGCTAGCACAAACGCCACAGGCAGGGTCGACGCCCGAGAGAGCCGCCTCAGCGTGGGTCCTGCCAAGGCAGGCCACGCAACGGCGGTGGCGGTCGCCCTTTACCCTTGCGTGCCCGCAGTCGGGGTATTGCCTGGACATTGTTCTGAAATTAGAAGAAAGTATTAATTTCACAAGCACACTATCAAACAACTGAAACGTTGGTTAGCAAAAAGCTAGCAGGCTAGTCAGAAACTTAGCCGGCTAACTAGCTAGGATAGCGACTCTACTTTCTTAAATCAGTTGAGTCAATGAATCTTGTAGCGCCCTGAGCTAGTGAGGGTAAAAAACCTGAATAACTCACCAACTCGCAATGAGCAAAGCACACTAAATCTTTGAAACAGATAGCGTAGAAATGAGATATACTCAGAGCTGGGTACTTCGAGTCGAAGTTTCCAAAGAGGATATTTCCGTGCCTCGCTCCTGAATGTATAGGCTCCTGAGGGGGCGGGCTCAGGAGGGAGCGCGGACGAATCGCAGCCTTTCAGACGTGAATGGATAAATGCTTCGATTTGGGCCCATGACTAACGTCATGTACCATACTGTTATATCGCAGTCCAACTGCGATAAGGAACAAAATAGACCAGGACTCTGATTATGATGTTTTCACTGACTGTTAAGATCAAGAATACAAATGGATTTAAATTTGTATAAATCTACAAGTTATCTTGGTGGCTTTGAAAGTGTTTGGTGATATAAAGGGGCTGTGTGCTCAGTGAACAATAAAGAACCAGCTTTTGCACCTTGCTTGTCTTTCTTTTTATATTTCTTTTTTCTTTTTCTTCCTTTTAATGTAAAACAGATAGTTTGTAATGAAGGATTTCTAAAATCCAGATTCACTTTCTCTCACTCTCACCTCCCAGACTCTATCTCTTTCTCCTTCTCTCCCGTTCTCTCAATCAATCAATGAATCAATGAATCAACAGATTATGTGTACAGATTTGCCTACAGACCTATTTGTATTTAATTGTATTTAATACCCCTGATTAATGTTATCAATTTGTTTTAGTACAGATTTTGGAATGTAAATTATGTTGCTGATTTGATGATGGAATCTTAAGCCAAAATGTAGTTGATGGGTTGAATTTGTAAAGCTTTTGTATTAAGAAATACGTCCTTCATGCCTTGTCAGACAGGTTTTCTTGATTGAACCTTCCTGATGATGTAAGTCCCAAGTACTTATAATGTGATATTTACTTCATGTCAGCTTCTGCAGTTTTGAAATTGGTTCCTTTCTGAGGTGCTCTAGATTTCTTCTGAAAGATCGTAGTTTTTGTTTCGTCAGTATTAATTAGTAGTGCCCAGTTTTTACTATATGTATCTAATGTGTGAAGACTCTCCTACAGGGCCTCTTTTGAGAGTGAAACTAGCACCATGTCATCTGCAAAGAGAAAGCATTTAATGTTTGTGCTTCCACACCATAGGTAAATACTCTCTATAATAAGATTGAAGAGTTGTCTTGTCTTGCTAGTGGTGTACCATGTTTTGGCATTTCTGTTGAATGTTATCAATGCCACAGGTTTTCCCTTTTTTCAGTGATTTATTTTAATTTTTTTAATTGGACTCTCTAGATCAATCTGGTGTGACTGTGGTAGCTCTGGCTCCTTCAGCTTTTTATAAATGTATTTTTGGCCTTGGTTTAATCAATGGGTTTTCTTTGCATGTCTAAAACTATTTCTTATTTCTTAAGAGTATCTCTTGACTTAAATTCAAATAAATAAAATAAGTCATTATTTGTCATAAAAGTCATTATTTGTACATACTGTATACAGAGCTCTCTCTCTCTCTCTCTCTCTTTCTCTCTCTCTCTCTCTCTCTCTCTCTCTGCGCAGGTACTTGCTGATTATTGGGTTATGCATTCCTAATCACAGAGCTGGGGAGGCTCTGCCTGTGCCGTCTCCGGCCCCCTACAGGTCTACGCAGGACAGCTCACCTCCCTGCAGCTCAGTCCTGCTATCTGCCCAGTCACAGCAGCCCAGGAAGCTCCCACTAAAGGGATTTCATGTGTAATAGTGTTAGGGTAGGGGCCTGAGATTAAATGGTAACTTGACACCCAGGGTGGTGGACGCCACATGTAAGGCGTGCTCCTGCTTGAACACTTTCACTTGAATATCCCACCCCGCCCCCGTCTCTCTTTATCTCTCTCTCTCTCTCTCGCTTTCTCCGTATTTCACGCCATCGGTCCCTCACACGCGTAGCCACACACAGACATACAGATACACACACAACCACATGCACCTACATAAACAGATACACAGAGGCAAAAACAAATACAGGTGCAACCACACACACACACACACAGAAGCACAGACAAATGCAGGCAAACACACACGCACACACTGTAACCTTAGGGAGCTTTTCTATAGCTTGCCCGCCCCCCCCACACACACACAAACACGTATCTGCAGTCTTGATGCCCTGAGCCCAGAGGCAGCTTGCCTAAATCAAATGTACTCCAGCAGAGTTACAGAATCCTACAGAAAAAGTTACAGAATAAACAGCCTTAGCTCTCCTCCCTGCCATCTATTCTAGCCTCTTTTGCTGAAAAAAAGGGAATGATATAATAAAAAAGAGAGATAACAAGAGAGAGAGAGAGAGAGAGAGAGAGAGAGATTGATACATTTCTATGCCTGTCTAGAATGATAGGCTCCCCTAGGGAGGACAGTAAGTAAGAGGTAAAAATACAGAGTTGGAGAAACAGGGAGGGAAGGAGTATGACAGAGACAGAGAGAGAGAGAGAGAGAGAGAGAGAGAGAGAGAGAGACAGGCACAGGCACAGGCACAGGCACAGACACAGGCACAGGCACAGACACAGACACAGACACAGACACAGACACAGATACAGACACAAGCAAGCGCTCCATTGCCAGTTCCATGCCAGTATTCCATGCTAGTTTTCCGATCAGAGCATTATGCATTTATTGAAAGCTTTCACACAGGCACATATTCCCATTAGAAAAGGTAGCTCCAGTAGCCTCTGAGCTTCCCTCCTGAGTGTGTGTGTGTGTGTTAACCCAAAGTCGTGTGTGTGTGTGTGTGTGTGTGTGTGTGTGTGTGTGTGTGTGTGTGTGTGTGTTTGTCCCAGAACGCTTTGTGCTTCTATAAAGCATGTCCTCTCTCTGCCCATCACCGCTGATGGTGCAAGTGTGTTTGTGTGTGTGACATTGAGTGTGTGTGTGTGTGTGTGTGTGTGTGTATGTGTCTCTCACTGAGGACAGGGGATAGTTGTGTGTCCACTGGAGGTTATAGTGCTGTCTCCTCTAAGCCCCTCAGTGGAGTAATGCAGCTGAAGCTGAGGTTAGCCCAGGCTGCAGGCGCTGCCAGTAGGCTGCCTCTCCGAATAGGGCCCTGCCTGGTGACACACACTGTTCTGCTTTCTCTCTCTTTCTCTGTTTTTTTTTTTGCTTTCTCTTTATCTCTTAATCTCTGCCTCTCTGTATCACTCTGTCTCCCTGTTTTTCTGTCGGTCCAGCTGTCTCCATGTCTCTCGCTCTGTCTTTTTTCTCCCTTGCTTTCTCTCTGTCTCTCTCTCTGTCTCTCTCTCTCTCTCTCTCTCTCTCTCTCTCTCAGGTCTTCTCTCCCTCCCCTCCCTGCTCTCATATAATTACTGGGGGGCATTGATTTACAGATCATTCACTTTAAATCAGCCCTGAATCAGTGGCTGTCACCGTGTCTTTGTCCTCTGCCTGAGCTATGACACTGAGCTGTGACACTGGCGCCGCTGTAAAAAGGCCACCGTTGCCCTGCCATTTCCCATCATGCACCTTTTAGTCAAAGGACAGAAAAATAATAATCTGATCTATGCACAGTGGCGACGTATTTTGTCTGCCTTACCTTGTCAAGGGGGAAGGGGGGGGGTCTGGGGTGATAGACAATGGTGCTGCTCTTTTCAAACTCTGACAAGTGAGTTCATTTTCTTTAGTCAGAGGGAAAGAATTGGGACCAATGCCTTGACACTGACACGGGGAGAGATACAAAAAATAAAAAAAAGACAGAGAACGTGCCCACGCTCAAAAGATAGCCCGGAATGTTCCAGCCAATCCAAAGTACAACCAATAGAGCCACGCTGAGGCAGTTTGAAAACTAATTTACGTTCATCCACACAGCTGTCTTGTTTCCTCACAGGCACGCACTGGTTCAGGGTGCTGACATGGAAGACGGCCCAGAAGTTTCCATTTTGTCTGGCCTCCACACAACCCTGTTGCGAAGTTGCGAAAAGTAATAAAAGTCTCTGATGCAGCTCTGCTCTGATCTGTACACGTCCAGGTGTAGCAGGTGTTGATGGAGGTGGGGGCAATTGTGTTTTTTTTCTCAGTGCTAGCTTGATGTCAGTAAGGCATCTGGGTAAACCAGCATTAGCTTGTAAAAACACAGCAAGAAAAAAAAAGATGCTGATACTGAAAAAGAGATGATTAGACACACACTAAAAAAGAATCCGAAGAGTGAATGTTGTGAGGCCAGAAGTCTCCAGGAGCCATCAAGCTGGAACCGAGCTTAGGGAGAACCTGATTTAATTAAAACTGAATTAAAGAGCATTGTTATTTTGATTAAAGACATCCCTCCCTCCACCACCTCGCTTCCTCCGCATCGCCCTGCTGAATCTGCATGGCTGCTCTCACTTCGCTGGGTTTACTTCCATGAGAGGCGGCCCCATCTGGAGCGGGTCTCTCTCTCTGATGACTCGTTAAACACAAACAGTGTTTTTTCATGAAGCGCTTCCCTTCTTTTTGGAGTTTATGTTTGGAGAGGCAACTTCAGCTCCTGCTGACACTCTGGCCCGTCTACATAGAGACTGGGCTATGCAAGTCGGCACGCTTTCTAAAATTCCCCCGACAACAAAACAGCATATTTTAACGAAAGGCGGCCTAACCCAGTCCAGGTTATGCTCAATGAGAGATCCCAAATATGTGCACAGCAACATCCTGTCTCTCCCTGTTCCTTCTGCAGGCCCATCTGCCACCACTGTCTGCCACAGGCAGCGTGGAGCCAAACGGGGCTTTGAGAGTGAAGCCACCCCAGACGAACGCGTCAGGCTCCTTCTCCAGCTGAGTTGTACCTTTCTGTCAGATGCCCACTATGGGAGAGAGAGAGAGAGAGAGAGAGAGAGAGAGAGAAAGAGAGAGAGAGAGAGAAAGAGAGAGAGAGAGAGAGGGACAGAGAGAGAGAGAGAGAGAGGGGATGGGGGGACAGAGACAGACAAACAGAGTGAATGAGAGAGAATGAAAAACTTGAGATTGAACTTGAGATGAAATTGAGAGACAGAAAGAGAGAGTGAAAAGAGAGAGAGAGAGAGTGACAGACGAGAGTATGAGAAAGTGGGAAGAGAGAGAGAGAAAAAATAGAGAACGAGAGACAGAAAGAGAGATGAGATGGAAGGACAGAGGGAGCGTTGAGGGAGAGGTGAGGGAGAGTAATGAGTGGTGCTGCATTCTGATAATCACATTAATGATTATTAGGGGGCGCTGCTGCGAGAGTAATGAGTCTGAGGGAAGAGAGAAAGGGAGAGGTAGATGGAGAGAGAGAGACAGACGGAGAGAGAGAGGGGGGAGAGGGAGAGGGAGAGAGAGAGGAGGGGAGGGAGAGAGAGAGAGAGAGAGGGGAGAGAGAAGGGAGAGGGGAGGTGGGTGGAGAGAGAGAGAGAGAGAGAGGGAGAGGGGGGGACAGGAAGAGAGAAGGGGGAGAGGAGCACTGGGTCTCTCTCTGCTCCTCCTGGAGCTCCATCTGTCACCGCTGTCTGCTACGGGCACAGTTGGGCCAAATGGGGCCACGAGATCCAGCCCAGCCCTCAGGAGAGCTCCAGACTGCATCAGAAAGAGAGGGTGGGAGAGAGTGAGAGAGCGAGGGAGCAAGAGAGAGAGAGAGAGAGAGAGAGAGAGAGAGAGAGAGAGAAATGGTATGAGCCAGACAACGAGAAAAGAGAGAGAGAACACAGGCTGAAAGATAGGGAGATAGAATGAGAAGAGAGAGAGTGAGTGAGAGAGAAAGATAAAGACTATATGTGTGTTTATGACAGTGAGGAAGGAGAGAGCAAATGATACAGAGAGAGAGGGGGGGGGGGATGGTTTAAAATATTAATTCACAAAATAAACTTGAAGTGGGAGACAGCAGGGTAGGTGGGGTGAGAGACAGGGAGAGAATGAGGGATAGAGAGACCGGAACGGAGAGAGATAGCAGGAGAATGATGGGGAGCAAGGCTGATTTAACCTTACGGGGGCGCGGGAGGGGTGCATAATTCAGACTGAAAGGACGTTGTGTATTCCTCTCAGGCAATGGCGGTAAAATGGTAAGCGAGATCAGCACCAAGGCCGACCCACTTAAACCTTTAGTGGGATGATAACCCCTGTAGCTGCGTCTTGAACAAACAGAGGCGTGGCTCTATAAATGCCAAACAAGCCCCCGGTGATGCCCGGATCTCCCGCGAGCCGGGCCAGCTAAAGGCCAGCGGCACCGGCAGCCAGAGAGCCGGAGCGGTCACTCCCCCTGACAGGTGTGAGATTTATGAACAGGACGCGCTGTCACTTCTCATTGATGGCCGGTACGAGGAATAAGCGATGACCTCAAAGAGACTGCGACAGCTTCCCGCGCGGAGCCCGACATCCCACCATGTCCGTGGCTTTGTTAGTGCCAGTAGATGTTTTGTTTTCCATAGCGTGCATGTTGTTCAGGACTTTCTGAGGGGACCACTCTATTAGATTATTCTATTTCATTACCTGAATGAGAAAAAAGATTTTCATCTCTGTCGGTTATGTCTATCTTTATCTTTGGTCTCCTCGTGTATTTAATAACACACAAGACATGATGTTATATTCCTTCATGAGTAGGACACACTGTTGCTCGTCATTGATGACTGCGATGAGAAATAGGTGCTCACCCCAAAGAGACTGCAGCAGCTCCCCATTAAGAGCCTGACCTTTGACCTCTGGAGCAGCTGACTGTTCTGTGTTTTCCATTATCCGTGAATGTTGCTCATTGCTCATGGCCGACAGAAATAACCACTCAATTGGTTTTTTTTTTTGTCAGAGTTTCATGGCATTACCTGGCTGGAAAAGATGCTTATTTTTGTTTCTTAATTTATCTCTGCTCTCCATAGTTATATAATAGTACCCAAGATACAATGTTAAATTCCGTGTCCGTGTGCCAATACTTGTGGGCGGGAGAGACACACAAAGGCCAGGTGTTGCTACTTCATATGCGTATCCGTACACCTGAAGATAAACGTATCTGTGCTCTGTGCCATCTGCATCTACAGTTTCATACAAGGTCTCCCAAATGCACCAACAAAGATATTTGCACCTAATCCTACTGGGATGACTTTACATTATTGTGTGCAGTAATAAGGTATGGCACCAACGTTCTATCCTCCGCTCTTCTGTTGTGCTCGTGGACTAACTAAAGCACACCCTGCTGCACGTGTCCACATAAAACGGCCCCCTGTTCAGCTCGTCCCTCCATCCTCCTCATTCAGCAGGGAAACAAACATACAGGCAGAGGCCAGGTGGCCGTCTGAACATGTCGTTTTCCCCATAAATCAAACTGCCATCCAGTTTATCAATAACAAGTCAATCAGCGGCCACGGAGAGATGAGGGTCTCCCGGGGTCGGCGCTTGTTTGTCAGGGAGACATCTGCAGCTCGGCGCCCCTGCATGGCTGCCACAGCACACAGTCTGCTGCTAGCGCTACCGCTATCAAAGATGGCAGACAAGGAGTCCAACAGAGTATACCTATAAGTACACCAAAGCTTGTTTGGGGTTTTATTTGATGAATGAGAAACATAACACACACTGAAGACAAACGCAAGATCTCTACAGATCTCTAAAATCTCTGTGTGTGGACATGAGCTGGATAGTTCAGGTTTACAGTGTAGATGCTGTGTGTGAACATGGCTTTTTTTTGGTAAAAAATCGGTTTGTTGTTATCGGTATGTAGGTGCTTATTGTATGCATTTGTATATGTGTGTTTGTGTGTGTTGTGGTGTGGTGTGGTGTGGTGTGGTGTGGTGTGGTGTGGTGTGTACATTTTGAGGTGTTGAAAGGCAAAAGTAAACGGGAACAAGTTCTGTGAAGAACTTTAGTGATTGCTATAGAGGAGGGCACCCTGGTGCAGCTCGGAGTCAACAGGGTCAATCGAATTTCATGATGCCCTTTTTCGCACCTAAACATGTGGACACAAACAAGGCTATATCCGCCCTGGTGCTTCCCCGAGGCAATTACACACGGCAGGCATCACCAGTGGGCCTCCCATCCTTAGCAGCCCTCACATCTTCAGGGGTCAGTAGTTTATAGGTTACTTAGGTTGTGTCCAAGGAGACAACTAAATAGATTATATAGAGACCACCACACACACATACATACACACACACACACACACACACAAACGCGCGCACACACACACACAGCCACCCCCTGGTGATGCAACAAGTGCTTAGCCCCCTCAGTAAACACCAAGTGAAATGCAAGGTTAGGTCTCCAAAACATGTGGTGAACAGTCTGAAGAGTTGAAAAAGAAACAATTCAAACAGTGAGCCTGACTGATTGTCTGAGTTGCCATCCTGCCTTCGGTCCGTTCGCATTCCTGCTGTGGTGGACAGAAATACAAAACACCCCCCCCCAAAAAAACAGCCCTTATCTCCCCCATCTTTAATTTGCTCCAAATTACAGTGTTGTTTATTATTTTCACAGTTAATGTATTATTATTAGCATTGCACATTACGGGCACATTTATCTAAGCGTATGAATGGCCTTTGAGGCCGTCTTACCTCCCACCACTCCCAGAAACTAATAAACAAATAAAATCAACACGAAGAAGGCGTTTGTAAAAAGCTTTGGCTGCTATTAATCCTGGTTGCTGGGACGTGGTCTGTGGGTGTTTGGGGGAGGTTTGAAGGAATGCACGCAGTCTCTTGCTGTGTATCTAATGACTTGGCTGACAAATCCAGCGGCAGCAGCTTGCGGTCCCGTTACCAGGCGATGAGATTAATCCCGGGGATGAATCCAAACCCAGCGATCTTCAGCAAATATGCTGACTATCTGCAGAGACACGATATCAAATAATGCACTCT
The DNA here is from genome assembly GCF_900700415.2 of Clupea harengus. Taxonomy (NCBI): domain Eukaryota; kingdom Metazoa; phylum Chordata; class Actinopteri; order Clupeiformes; family Clupeidae; genus Clupea; species Clupea harengus. Next base: position 24,582,141 of record NC_045154.1, read on the forward strand.
AATTACCGCGGCAACAAGAAGACAATTCCAAGAAAAGCAAAGACGGAGCCCTTGTGAATTCAATTTTCCTCACCCTGCCAGAACCAAAGCTTAGTGTCAATAATAATCAACAGCCCTCCATATTGATGTCTGTGGGCTGCCAATCAAAACTGAGTTTTTATTCTCTTGTGTCGGGGTTCATTTTTAGTGTAGTTTGACGCCGCCTGTAAAAGCTGGCACATTCCTATGTTGTAGCTTCAGTGGTCCATAGTAGACTGCATGAACCAGTTCTGGACTAAATGCACTTAGTGCCACTAAGCTGATGTTGATTCAGTGGTTAAGAAGTAAACCATGTCACCCTAGCTCCGTTCCACTAACAGTTGAACTTTTGATGGGCCATCATAGGCAGTCAACAACTCATGATTTCTCGATGCTTTGTTGACAATGGGGAATACAGGTAAGGTTACAGGGTTACCATATCACCCCTACTGCACTCCACAGTCAAACTTTATTTTGATGGGCCATCACAAGCAATTACTAATTTCATGATTTATTATTTTTTGTGAGGAATAAAGATGAAATCACACCTGGAACCAAGACTTGAGATTAAGATCAGATAATGATCAGCAGTGGTTGACAGTTAGCTGACAGGTAATTGTAAATGAATTTACAGTTAAGAGTTTATTGAATAAAAGTTTGTTAAATTGCGATATAATTTGGTGACTGTGACATATTGGGTTATAAAAATAAATGTTATCCCATAAAATTTTATCCTCAGGCTCTGGGCTCTATAAAGTGTCTTGAGACAATTTTATTGTTTTGGCACTCTATAAATAAAATTGAATTGAATCAAATCGAATTATTTACTTGTAAAACAACATGAAACTGACGGTAAAATGGAAGCAGTGTGTATTTACATCTGTGTCTGTAGATGCGGTGGGAATCTATCTCTCACAGACCCCAGTCTCGCTCCCTGTGCACCAGTTCCAAAGCACTTTATAAATAGAAGCGGTTCCTTGTAGGTCAAATACAACTGGTCAACAGGACCCATCAAAAGCAAGGAGGGATTTTTTGAGTACTTTGCTCTGTGCAAGTAAACAAGCTGTTTGGGTTGTTTGGTGTCTGGGTGTTGGAATTGGATCTCCATGGCGTACAGCACCTGGTGATGAAGAACGATCTGGGGATAGGGAGGGAGGGTAGACTCCAGCTGGTGAACAACATGAGATATTGGTGTTTGTGTGCAGATGTTTGTGTGTATGTCGTATGCGACTTATTCTGTGGGTATGTAAATGTGTGCCAGATCAGAAGGAGTAGAGTGGAGTGTTAGTGTGAGTCCCGAAGAGGAAGAAGAAGAATCAATATGTGTGCTTAAGCAAGAGTAAAATGCACTCTTTGTGTGTTTAAAGGGCTTTTAGTTTGAAAGAGTGAACAAGTGTGTGAGTGTCAGTTAATCTAATGTGTGTGTGTATGTGTGTGTGTGTGGTGGTAGTGTTATGTGGTGATGGGTTGGGTGGGGTGGTGGTGGTGGTGGGGGGGGGGGAGTGGTGGTTGCTTTATCATCCCTTCTCATCTAGCTCTCAGGTGCAGGGGCTTGTCTGTTGAGGACTCCCCACATGTGGGGGTATAAATATGGCTGTCTAACTCCTATGGAGCGACACAATCCTTTGAGGAGAAGCCAAGCCAAGATCCAAGCTGCGAGAGCTCAGGAGGAGAAAAGCACTCACCCTCACTCCCTCCCTCGCTCACTTGCTGGGTTTAAAGGCCCCTGGGCCCCCAAGCGGAAAAGCCCCCTAGGGATCCAAGCCAGCTGAGACTGAAAAAACAAGGTGAGCCCAGCTGACTGACTGACAGACACACTCAGTGACTCAGTGACTCAGAGAGGCATATAGACTCTGGTATACAGAGGAGAAAGGAGACCCTATGAAGAGGAGGCAAGAACAGAATAGTAGTATGCAGCGATAGATAGATAGATAGATAGATAGATAGATAGATAGGCAGATAGGCAGATAGATAGAAAGGCAGATAGATATAAGGATAGAGAGAGATACAGGCAGAAAGATGTAGGACAAAATAAAGAGAGAGAGAGTTGGTAGACTGTGAAAAGCAAGTGGGAGTGAGGATCAGACACAGGCACATAGAGGAGAGGGAGAATGCCATCATGTGTCCTACATGGACCTGCCATGGTAAGCATGCAATGTTTTCTTCTCTGATGCTTCCAGTGATGGTGCTCTGGGGTTGTGTGGCTCTAAGAGACTGTGGTTAAACTTTTCTTTTCATTAACCCTTTACTTAACCCTTCAGTAGGTACCGTCACCGTGTGTTTAGAATGTTGTGGAATATACGTTCTAAAGAATATCTGGGTCTGTTGAACTTAACATGGATTTTTATTCATGGAATCTTACATTGTTGATTTATTAGAATGTTCAAAACTGCCCTGCTTAAGGGTTAAATTAGGATGTTGAATGTGTGAAAACAGCAACAATAGACTCATTTATTCTTTAAGACAGTGTTTTTTAACCACCAAGCTAGTACTGATTTGTGTGAAAAAAATCAGCAGTCAACAACTCAACAGTCACATCAATCCAACAGCTACAGCAGTTATATTGGACTTTGCTCATCTCTAATTGCCTAATTTTTAAAAACCTTCGCCATGGATTTGGGCTCATTTCCATCCCCCTCAATCGATACGTATAAATCAAGTTTTGTGTTTGTGTTCTTTTTTTCTTGCACTTTAAATGTCAGTCTTAAACTTCCCAATACGTGTGATTGACAGCCCCCAAAGGGAAGGAGGTGTCTACTTTGCAAATATGCAGTGTCCATGAAAACAAAGTAGTGGAGAGAGAGGGAGAGAGAGAGAAAAAAGAGGCAGTTAGTCCTAGTCCAAGAGAAGGAGAGCTGAGGGAGAGAGATGAGATGAAGTTTTTAGCAGTGGATCGATTCCTGAATGCCTGTCTCATGCATTTTACAGAGGACCTAAATGCCACTTAAGGCATAATGCTGCCCTGTGGGTTCAGCTCAAGCTTCTCGATTCTGAGCGGGGATTTTCAGGCCTCTCCATGAGGCATTCCAGAGGACTTAGACTAATCTATACGATTGTGTCATGGGTCTGGCACTAAAATGCTATTGAAATGCTTTTTGGGAAAATGGAGGCTTTAGATTTTGTTTTTGTGGCCAGCAAGTCTTTCATCATTTTATGAATGGCTAAACTTAATCTCTTACGCCTTGCCCTTTCTCTCTGCTGCGCAGTACTTGAGGCCCGGCTGACATCATGGAGTCTCGGGCAGACATCCCCAGGTACTCCATGCCAGATGAGGTGCAGCACACGTACTCCAAGTTCTCGGACTGGAAGTTCAAGTTGTTCCGGGTCAGGTCCATGGAGAAAGTGCCCCTGCCCAGTGAGCCCTCCCCAAACGTGGTTCCCTCGAAGCCCCCGGGGGAAGTGGGAGATGTAGGTCCGGGGCATCCAGGCAGCCTCATGAGGCTCTGCCTCGGGGGCAAGAGCAAGGAGAATGTGGAGGCCAACAGCCAGCGCGTGGACCAGAAGCTGCAGGAGATTGACACTCACATGAGCTGCCTCAAGTAAGCACAGCTCTCACTCTCATTTTTTCCCTTCTCTCTCTCTCTCTCTCTCTCTCTCTCTCTCTCTCTCTCTCTAGTCTATTAAATATGAGCCGTGTCAGTCTGTCTCCGGCCATATTGGAGTTGACAGCCTGTGAGACACTAAAGTGGCTCGATCAATCTCTCCCTGTCTGTAGGAGTTTGTGCCGCCTTTGTGGGATGTCACTGCACAAAGCCAAGGGGCCTGAGCACGAGGCCCAGGGTGCGTTGGATGAGGGCAGCCGTCTCTCCCTGCGCAGGATGGGCTGCAAGGCCCAGGGCTGGCCCGACGTCATCCTCAAGGTCTTCAAGGTGGACGTGACGGCCGACATGGAGACCGTGCACCCCCAGACCTTCTGCCACCGCTGCTGGATGGCAGCCATTAGGGGGGGCGGCTTCTGCTCCTTCGTCCCAACCAAGGTGCCCGAGTGGCGGCCTCACACCTCGGGATGTCCGCTCTGCTTCCCCACGAGGCCCTCGGCCTACCAGCGCAAAGGGCGCAAGCGCGCCAAAGCCCTCCGGAGGGCCCCATCTCTGGCCAAGAGGAGGAAGTGGGAGGCCCAGGGCTCCGCTGCTGGCGTCGGGGGCAAGAGGATGCTGAGGGCCTTGGTGGACCAGCAGCAGCAGGGACCCGTGAGCAGGAGCAGAGTGAAGCCCGGTGCACAGAGAGCCCTTTGGGTGAAGAACATCACCCTCTGCCAGAAAGAGCACCTAAGTGCCAAGCTGCTGCCCGCCGACCTCCCTGCCGACTTCCTTTGCGCCGTCACGTGCCAGGTGTGCGACCATCTGCTGAGCGACCCAGTCCAGTCCCCCTGCAGACACCTCTTCTGCCGCGGCTGCATCCTCAAGTACAGCCGGGCACTGGGCACCCAGTGTCCTGCCTGCTCCCTGCCCTTCCAGCCCACAGACCTCAAGAGTCCACCCAAGACCTTCCTGGCGGTGCTGCAGTCCCTGTCCCTGCTGTGCCCCAGGGAGGACTGTGGGGAGCGGGTCAGGATGGACTCCTTCAGGGCACACTGCCTGGACCACCTCCAGCAGAGGCAGCCGGAAAAGGACGACCCGCTGGGCCTCCACACAGACAGGGAGCTGGACAGGTACCTGCCGGTGAACAAGGGCGGCCGCCCACGTCAGCACCTGCTCTCCCTCACCAGGCGTGCGCAGAAGCACCGGCTCAAGGAGCTGAAGAACCATGTGCGGGCGTTCGCCGACAAAGAGGAAGGGGGGGACACCAAGTCCGTCTGCCTGACACTCTTCCTCCTGGCTCTCAGGGCGGGGAACGAACACAAACAGGCGGATGAGCTGGAGGCCACGATGCAAGGTAAAGTACCACTTCTGTGGCATCAGTGCTGCTTTCTTGCTCTTAACCCTAGTCCTCCCAGGCACTTTGAAGGCAGTTTGACACGCCTTGACATTTTTATATTTATGCCCTATCTTCATAAGCAGTTTCAACTTCAATTCAATTCAGTTCAATTGTATTGATTTATATAGTGCCGTTAACAATAGATATAGTCTCAAAGCGCTTTACAGAGTCCAAGGCCTGTTCTGGCTACACTGAGCTCTGCCATTTAAAGCTGCAGATGTGCCCTGCTTCATCTGGAAACAAGGGAAAATGGGTCCATAAAAGACATTATTATGTGTAGTAGTGTGGCAGACAGAAATATAGACAGAGTGGAGAAACCTAATTATACATTCATTCAGCAGAAGAAAGCGAGCAGCAAACTGTACATGTGGCAGTGTTAGGAACCACCTTTGGGCAATGTCACACAGAGACATTGGAGCCACGTGGAACCGCATCATTCATTTAAAGTCGCATTTCCAACTGAGTTCCTGCCAGATTTTTCCGTAGCATTCAATAATGCACACGGACTCCACAAACATTCATACATAATTTACTTGTGACCATTACATTTTCAAGAAATAATTTGTGAGCTTTCATGGCATATGCTACATAAAAATGAAATTAAGTGTGGTGCGTGTGTGCATGTGTTTTTTCTTATTTCTTATTTTTGTGAGCAGTAGAGAGAGATGGCCATAAAATTTAAACAGTGCTGTCACCTTCTCTCTCCCTCTGTGTCACTCTGATTCACAATAACAGCCCTTGTCAAGAGCCTGTTAGGCTGAAAACAACAGCGCCCGCTCTTGTATCTGTAAATGACACAGGCGTCAGCATCCAGCGCTCTGGGGAATTGGGCCCAGCTGGTGTCTGTTTTCATCATCAGCCAATAGATCAGTTCTGTCAGCTTTGCCGATTCACCCCTCATCCTGTTATACCAGTAATGATCATTACAAATGTAACACTGTGTTTCGGACATTCTCCGAGCTGCTGGCATCACCAGAACATTGGATAATTTACACAGATATGCAGTGTGTATGCATACATTTAAATGGAACACATACACATACACACACATACACACACATACACACACACACACACACACACACACACACACACACACACACACACACACACTCTCACAAAACACACACAAACACAAACACCTAGAAACACTCACAAATATACACACACACACACACACGCACACACACACACACACACACACACACACACACACACACACAAACACACACACACACACACACACACACACACACACACACACACACACACACACACACACACACACACACAGACATTCATACTCACATTCACATACATATACACACACTCACCCACCTGCACTCTGATGTCTTTCATCCCCCATGTCTTGCTTTCTCACCCAGCATGGTCTTTGTTTCCCTGTCTCTCTTTATCTCCACAGGCAGGGGGTATGGTTTGCATCCCGCTGTGTGCCTCGCCATCAGGGTCAACACCTTCCTCAGCTGCAGCCAGTACCACAAGATGTACCGCACCGTCAAGGCCACCAGTGGGCGCCAGATCTTCCAGCCCCTGCACACCCTGCGTGCAGCGGAGAAGGAGCTGCTGCCCGGCTTTCACCCCTTCGAGTGGCAGCCGGCCCTGAAGGGCGTGTCCAGCAGCTGGGACCTGGGCATCCTGGACGGGCTCTCGGGCTGGACCAGCTCGGTGGAGGACATCCCCGCGGACACCATCGCCCGCCGCTTCCGCTACGACGTGGCCCTGGTGTCGGCGCTGAAGGACATGGAGGAGGACATCATGGAGGGTCTGAAGGAGCACGGCCTGGAAGATAGCTCTGTGACCGGGTTCAGCGTCACCATCAAGGAGTCCTGCGACGGCATGGGCGACGTGAGTGAGAAGCACGGCAACGGCCCGCCGGTACCCGAGAAGGCCGTGCGCTTCTCCTTCACCGTCATGTCGGTGTCCGTGCAGGTGGAGGGGGAGGAGGCCGGCGTGCTCATCTTCCATGAGATGAAGCCCAACTCGGAGCTCTCCTGCAAGCCGCTGTGCCTGATGCTCGTGGACGAGTCGGACCACGAGACGCTGACGGCCATCTTGGGGCCAGTGGTGGCCGAGCGCAACGCCATGAAGGAGAGCCGGCTCATCCTGTCGTTGGGCGGTATGATGCGTTCCTTCCGCTTCCACTTCCGCGGAACGGGCTACGACGAGAAGATGGTGCGTGAGATGGAGGGGCTGGAGGCGTCCGGCTCCACCTACATCTGCACGCTGTGCGACTCCACCCGCTCCGAGGCCTCGCACAACATGGTGCTGCACAGCATCACGCGCAGCCACCAGGAGAACCTGGAGCGCTACGAGCTGTGGCGCTCCAACCCATTCTCCGAGTCGGCGGACGAGCTGCGCGACCGCGTCAAGGGTGTCTCTGCCAAGCCCTTCATGGAGACGACGCCCACGCTGGATGCGCTGCACTGCGACATCGGCAACGCCACCGAGTTCTACAAGATATTCCAGGACGAGATTGGCGAGATGCACGCGCGCGGCGACAACCCGCCGAGCCGCGAGGAACGGCGTCGGTGGCGCGCGACGCTCGACAAGCAGCTGCGCAAGAAGATGAAGCTGAAGCCGGTGATGCGCATGAATGGCAACTACGCCCGGCGGCTGATGACGGCGGAGGCGGCGGAGGTGGTGTGCGAGCTGGTGCGCTCGGACGAGCGGCGGCAGGCGCTGCGGGAGCTCGTGGAGCTCTACATGCAGATGAAGCCGGTGTGGCGCTCCACGTTTCCCGCCCGGGAATGCCCCGACCAGCTGTGCCAGTACAGCTTCAACTCGCAACGCTTCGCAGAGCTGCTCTCCACCACCTTCAAGTACCGCTACGATGGCAAGATCACCAACTACCTGCACAAGACGCTGGCTCACGTGCCGGAGATCGTGGAGAGGGATGGCTCAATCGGCGCCTGGGCCAGCGAGGGCAACGAGTCCGGTAACAAGCTCTTCCGACGCTTCCGCAAGATGCACGCACGCCAGTCCAAGAGCTTCGAGCTGGAGGACGTGCTGAAGCACCACTGGCTCTATACTTCCAAATATCTGCAGAAGTTTATGGAGGCCCATAAGAACTCGGCCAAGGCCTTACAGGCCACCATCAACCCAGAGGAGATTGTGGATGACAGTGATATGTTACTGGAGACTCCAGACTTCTGAGAGACTGTGTAATAATGAAAGATGTAGCAGTTACGAAAGGGCCTTAAGTCAGTTGACTTTTAGTGCCATTGTGGATTTTTACTGGCAATTTGTGAATTGGGTTCATATGATTTTTTCTGTCGTGATATTTTTTGCTCTGTTTTCGTCACGTGACCAATTAATTTCAGACATTTAAATACTTCAGTAGAACACACTGCTTTTAAAAAAAATGAACGATGATGATAAACATCATATTTTATTCGGAAGTTCCAGACGGTTTAGATAACTTCCTTTGTGTTACAATGAGGGACGTCCACTGCTCTCTCTATTTGTGTTTGTAATACAAAATAAATTGCCTTATGGTGAAGGTTGGGTCAGAAGGGAATAGACTGCCTTTTTTCCCTCAGCTTTTAAGAAGAGGGGTTTGAGACTTTTATCTTTGGCCCCACATGAAATATGAGAGAGTTTATTGTATTGCAAGGTTATGACACATTCATGAATTTATACAAAAGGATTATTTATGGAAACAGATGAAACTGCTGTAAGTCACTGGGAGGAAATTGTGTTAAAGGAGCCCACGTTTATGATAGCTGTATTAATTTATCACTCGGGGCTGAGGCAAAATGGAATTAGGGAAACTCAAATTGTCTCAGTTTTGAGAGTGCTGGGGAGAAGGATTGCTTTAGAGCTATATATCTGGCTCCTGGGGTAAAACAATAGGGCATGGATGACTGAAATACCCTTATATATTTCCACTCCCCGGCACAGTGCACAAGAGTGGCAACAATTCTACCTCCATTTCAGAATAAAAGGACACATTGACCTTCTACTAAATCACAGCAAAGGAAGGCCCCAGACTACAATTGCCCCACAAAGCCTGAGGAAGCACTTAGCTTTGCAGGGAAGGCTACTTCCTGAGTGGCACTGATGCTGTCTCAAATATCGACACTAGAACTGGCACTGCACCAAACTGCACAGGCTCATCTTCGGAGTTGCCTTAGCTTAACACCTCTCTACCTTGTGTTTACTGTCTGAGACATTGTATGCACAGCAAAGTCTAATGTGTCAACGATGATGAAGTATTATTTGTATATTCATTTACATGTTGTTTTATCTCTGGTTTAAATCTCAAATGATGCCACAAGGTCATCATGGACAAGTTGTTGTATTCCCAGGTGTATTTGTATTCTTAGATGTTATAAATGTATTTTGCAGAATCTGTACAATTGTTTTAATGTGATTTATTGACTGAGTATAGTGTATTGAGTAACAATAATTGATTGATTATTGATGATCGATGTACTGATTTAACAGTGAATAAAGATTCAGAAACTTGATGATTGCATGATTGAAATGCATTATACTGTGTTGTGTGTATCATGACATCATCATGTATTATTACGTGCTAGAATATTCTTTTAAATGATGCATACTTTGGTGAACCGAGCCTCTGTGGGAGAGGGTGAAATCCCTACAAAACATAGTGAATAATGAATAAAGAGCTTTAAAGCTATGAGGTTTCAATTAACAAATATTTTATTAAATGAAAAAAGGCCATTCGATACAAAATCAGCTGGCAAATAGTTTAAATGATCTTCCAAAACACTCTGTAGATCATATTTTATTTAAGAAGATTCAGCAACACATATTAATTCCACACATCTCCAGTCAATTGATATTGAGCAACCTCACAAGGTAAATGCTGAACACATCAGAGGCCCTTCAGGAGATCAGTCGAACAGCCTTCTCAGGAAGCTCTTCTTGGCAGGGGTCATGACCTTGACGGGGGCTTTCCTGTGGAGGGGCTTCATGGGCAAGCGCTTTAGGGGCAACTCCTGGCGCGGTGGCGTCATCTCCTGGCGGCTGTGGCTGGCGTGATCCGGGCAGAAGTACTTGTGGTTGTTCTCGGAGAGTCGCACCAGCTCCAGCTCAGGCAGATCCATGCACTGGGCATGGACCCAGTGTCCGCCGTTGCCCCTGGAGCAGAAGATCATGGCGGGCCGCGTCAGCTCTGTGGAGTAGAAAGGCTCCCAGGTGTTGGCGTCCACCTGGCAGCCCGCACAGCAGCGGATCCAGTAGCCCGTCAGTGACTCGTCCTCCTCGTCCTCCTCGTTGTAGGTGTCGCCTTCGCTGTCCATCATCTGCAACTCATGTGGCTCACGGCCGAAGTACAGCTCCTCCGAGTCCTCTAGAGGAGTGGAGTCCTCCAGGTCTGTGGACTCCTGGCTGTGACCCTGCAGGTTCTCCTCACCGCTGCCTCTTTCCTGCTCAAAGTTCACCTGGTACAGGTAGAACGCGTCGGCGGGGGCTGGGTTTCCTTCCGTGGGGACACCAACGAGGGCGCCACCTTTTCCCAGGCTGCCCCCGAACCAGATCCGGCTGCTGCAGATCTCCCCGCTCCAGGGGGGTGCCTCCCGAGGCTCGATGCGGATCCCGACGTCATCCAGAACCACAGAGCAGCACTGTAGCTGCTTCTGCTGGTCTGCCTGGTACCCGCCCAGAATGATGTACTCGTGGCCCGAACCCAGACGGGTCGATATGGCGCTGGTGATGGACAGGCCATTGTCGAGGACCTCGCAGGACAGCTTGGGGCTCCCCAACAGAAGCTCAACGCGCAGGCGGAACAAGTGGGGGGGTCGGGAGTCAGATGACAGGGTGTGCCCCCCGAGCAGGTAAACGCTGTCTCCTCTGCTCAGCGCCAGGTGGAAGGACAAGCCGTCGGTGAGCTCGGGGAGGTAGTGAGCTGTGCAACAGCCATACTCCAGGTCGACAAGGAACACCTGCGGGGGGCAGTCCACCACGCTGTTCCAGGTCTCAGTGGTCCTCTGGGCCGGCGGCAGGTAGGAGCGTCCCCCGAACAGCACGCAGGCCCTCTTGCCGCGGCTGTGCACCATGCTGGCCGTGTGGCCGTAGCGGGCGCCGGGAGGCTCGCCCACCAGCTCCTTCTCCTGGCAGCTCAGGGTCAGCTTGCGGTTGCAGCCACGGCTCTCCACGCTCACGACGTACAGAGCCGCCGACAGCTCGTTGTTGGGGGTGCGGCCGCCGTGGATCAGGTAGCTCTCCGGGTTCCCGTCGCGGGGCTCCAGCCGAGCCACGGCAGGGCAGCGCAAGGGGGGTAGGTAGCAGGAGTTGTTGGAGAAAGAGATGGGGCGCAGCTTGAACTCGTTCTCCTTTATTCGCACCCCAAAGATGCCAGTGGGGCAGGAGCGCTTGGGCCAGCCCTTCTGCCCGAAAAGGAGGGTGTCACCATCCAGCTGCAGCAAGGAGCAGCCAGGCTGAAGAAGACCAGCACAGTTAACTGCAGTCAGGGGCTGAAGGGTCATGGTAAGTTGGAGGGCTGTGGACAAAAACATGCAGGAGAAACATAGTTTATGGTTTAAGTTTGAATTGTGATGAATAAATTATGACTCAATGGATGTGACAGAAAGATTGCATGAAGGGAAAATGTATGTGTTATGCTTTATCAAAGCATTCATTATTTTACATCTGAGTTAAGACTCCATAAACATCTAAAATAAGGAAAAAATATCAGGACCACTGTATTCGACGGTTTCGTTTTCGAGTGGGACTGAAACCGGTGCACTATTACGTCTTATGTATTTGTAGTTTTTTTGCACATTTCCTTACATAGCATTCAATCATTCATAGCCTCATTTCCCAACATTCCGTTCGACAAAACTTTGCTTAGGTTTGCGGGAAAATTGAAAGCAGACGACGATTCAGAACTTAAAACGCTTTAGAAAATCGTCATGTTAAAGTTTTTTTTAATAATTTATCTTCAAACGTTGCATTGGTATGCAGTCAAACGTTTCGAGAGTGGCGTTACAATGTGCTTCCGTTTTAAAAAGTAGCCGCGTTTAATTTTAACCACTGTGCAATCGTGGTTGTCTACGTTAAGTCATCGCAGCCTGCATCGGGATGCGAATTTGCACCGGATTGCCCCCACCACACTCAAAAACCTGATGTTTGTCATAGAATTTTTGGTGCCGCTCAACTTTCATGACACCATAAGGTACTTAGCAACGTCTGTTTTGTTGTCGCTATTAAATTCATTTACCAGCTAATTAGCGATCTAGTTATCTTATCTAACTCAATGACAAGCTAACTTCACCAGACTTCTATCAAGACTGCACTAACTTATACTTGGGAAATAAGCAACTTGAGAATCGGTGAGATTAACCAAAACAGATGTATTTTTTGGCATGCAATGCATTGAAGTCGATTGATTCCCTCCCCATGCGACAAGACATAGAAGCGTGTGTCATGAGTTGGCAACCCTGCAACTTCAGCAGCAGCCTCCTCACTATAATGATACCCTAGCCAGTTATGGCAACCCCGCAACTCCAGCAGCAGTCTCCCCACTGTAATGTTACCTTAGCCAGTTATGCCATTTAGATCCCACCTCCTTACCTGCACAAAGAAAGGATCCTCACGAATGGGACGTTAGGTGCCGTTGGATTCTTGCAAGTCTGCAGAAAGAGAATGCTGTAGACTAGATAATAACGTTGGAGTTGGTGGTCTTGTTTGTGCAGCTTCACTGATTCCATGAGTTTCTCTTGTTGTTGAGGTTAACTGCCTGTGACTTCTGGCTGGCAGGTGTCTGAGCCCCTCACCCCTCAACAACAAACGTTTAGCCTTCGAGCAGTTGGCATAATTTTACTCCTATGCACAGCTAATGTGTTGCTTTTATTTCATCTTTATTTTCATGGTCATTAGGCAGCGGTTCAAATTAAACATCAGACAACATAAAACTACACTTTGGGGAAAAGACAATTAGGTCTACTTGAGGCAAAGAGCTAAGATGAGCTTACCTCTTATTCTTAGTGGCTGAACTGCGACTTGTTTTGCCTCTCAGTCGAGTGCACTATGTTAATATAAAGTATTAGCAGATAATCTCTTCAGTATAGCACTAGCCAGATTTCTTAAACGTTTAATGACTCCCTGTACTACTTTTTCCAGTTCACATACTCATTTAATAATGATACTACTACTACTAATAATAGCCAACCATCAGCTATAGAAATAACCATGATGACCATAATTGGCTGAGAGACAATAGGCTACTTTGTAAAACGTATTACAACAGGCATATACACGCACAGATTAGGCCTGCACGTCATTGGTTACCATTAGGCTACTTACAGTCACTTTTGGAATCGGTATTTTATTAGGCTCTTTGCTGTGTAATTTCTGTGGTCTGTGTGTAATGTGGCTGTATGGATCTCTTGTCTTGAGGCCAGACTGAGGCCCTGTGTACACTGATCTTGAGGGATGTGACCAACTGCTATTGGTATAATATTGCTATTGTTATGGAGATGAAGAGTTTTCAGACGTTTAGTGCCCGTTCTACCTGTGTGTGGTTAGCCAGCTGGATGCCTCTCCCATGATTCCTCTCTGCAGTGGCTGTGCTGGTCATTGATTCTCTCTGTGACCCTTTCCCATGACGCACACCTCGGAAGTACAGGCAGCACGATGCCCTGGTCTGTGTTCATTCTCTCCCCACTCTGACTCCATTGAATGCCCATACCCCTGTTGTCCATCTTTGTAATGTATCACAAAGGTCGTATCTTAGGCTGCAAAGGTCGGTGATTGGACACATTGTGAATTCTCAATATAATTTTCGTCTTCCCTCATAAACCGCCTCTAGAGATTCAGTTGCTACCAGATGGAGACGGGCCCTCAGTTGCTGTTGCCTCCATTCAGACTTCAATTTTTATTAACCATATTAGAGGTTTTTCTTTTTTGATGGTGGTGGTGATTATGATGATGATGATGATGCTGCTGCTGCTGCTGATAATAATGATGATGATTATTCTCATCCCACGGCTACCTCTCAGGACACTATTCAGTAGTGTGTTGGAGAGAATTAGAGTGCAGGTACTTGTCTGAGGGGGAAACACTGCACACGTGCATCACAGTTGGAGAGGGTAGAGTCGGCAGGTTATCAGATCTCACATACTGCTTGTTTTTTCTATTAACCATTTGTGCCCTGTGTCCCTGGAGAGGCAGATGGAGAGACGGAAAAAACACATCTTGCAACACAAAACACAGACACCAGACTCTCTCTCTCTCTCTCTCTCTCTCTCTCACACATACACACACACACACTCTCTCACACACACACACTCACACACACACTAATACGCATACTGTCGTGCACACAGACAGAGGCTGACAGTGAGGAGCAGCTGTTTGGAGCTAATTAGCATAATGCTGTGTTTGAACGGGCTGCTGAGCGAGAGGGAGTCGGAGTGAAACAAAGGCTCGAGCAGCACCAGCACGGGTGGAGCATCAGCACCAGCGCTCTGAAAAACACCAGCAGCAGCAGCAGCAGCCTGCCTGCACCTGTGGAAGGAGAGGGGGTGTGGTGGCACTGCAGGGCTGTTTTTATGATGCTTTAAATATTCTGTTCTCGGCTGTGTTTGCCCGAGAAAAAAAAGCTGGCCTCATCCCTAGTGGCGACATAGGAGCAAAGCTAAGCCCGGGTGGAAAGTGTCCCCTCCACCCCACCCACCCCACCCCACCCCCACCCCCGCCCCCCTCCACCCGATGCTGGTGCAATACAACGTGGAGGGAGATGTGTGTGTGTATGTCTGCCTGTTTCTCTCCATGTCTCAGGGGCTGAATGGAAGGTGTGTGGTGTGTAGGAGCTGAATAGAAGGTGTGTGTGTGTGGTGGTAGTAGCAGTGTGTAGGAGCTGAGTGGAAGGTACAGTGCCAGGCAGCAGGCCTGAGGCCATGCGGGGCCTGGCGAGCGGCATAATTGATAGAGGCGCGTAATTAGAGTCGGCCCCAGCACCTGTTTCTGTCCCGCTCGATGCAGCAGCAGCAGCGCCGCCTGATAACGCCCCTGAGGAGCCATGTGACGGATGGGGCCCCTTGACGGCGCCGATGTGCTGACGAGGCCCCCATCCTCCCCCCCCTTACACACATGCTTGTTCGCCGCTCCTTAATGTCAGAGCTGCCATATGTTGTGTGCAGTCACCATAATTGCGCTGGACTCTTAGAACCATAACTTCACCCCTAACTCAAATCTAATGTAGCTATGATGTGGTAGAGTTTTATGAAAGGGGTCCTGTCTGCTTTTAATCATCAGTCATTTTTCAACTTAACTGACGGCCACTGTCTCACTTTCTACTCCACCCCCCCCCCCACCCCCCCTTTATCACTCTATCTCTCCCTCTCTCTTTCAGTCCATCTCTGGTCAGGTGTTCTGGCCCCGCTAGTTATCAGTGTCATCAATCTTTCCCAGTTTCTACCCCTCTCTCCGCTCCGCTGTATTCCTAGGTCACAGCTTTAGCAGAGAGGATGCAAGGTTCAGCGCCCCCTACAGGCGGTGATCAGCACGAGCAGGTGGTGTCCGCTGCTCTGGATCTCATCTGCAGCTCATCTGAACAGACTTACACTCAGTTCCTGGCCTCCTTCACACAGCTGAACCCAGGTCAGTTTCTTGCAGAGCACACCAATCAGCATCCTGGTTCTCACCTAGTGCCGTATAGTGCCAACACCACCAAAGGGCTCAGGTCCTCACCTGTGTTGTTAGTAACTGTGGATATTAGCATATGCTAAATGAACAACTATAAATACACATATAAATAGAATAGAATAGAAAAATAAATACATGTAATTGTAAATGTTAGCCTCTGTTATTCTGGCTACTCATCCTGATTGTGGTGGTCTTACAGAAACCCTGCGGTCTGAGGGGCCAAGACACACTCTCATAACAGTCACCCCAGAGGACATGAGAGACAACCGAGGAGAGGACGGGGTCACCCATCTGAGAGGGCCGCAGGATCCCCCTCACCTCCTTGAGGTCACTGGCTTTTAGATCTTCTTCCTTCAGGTCACTGGCTTTTAGATCGTCCTCCTTCATACCCCGAGGGCCTCAGTAGACTTGACTGATACTTAGAGCCACAGTCAGAGTCCATCAGTCAGCCTTATATGCCAGCTCAATCCCTAGTCGTCCAGATGGTTTGTCTTAGCTTCTTTTGTTGTACTGCAGAGTATGGCTCATCAGATGAAAATGCAGTGGGTGAAAAAAAGGCCTTCACACCTGAATGTACCGTATTCTCCCGACTATTAACCGTACTGTATATGAACTCCTGTGTATTAACCGCAGTATATTTAACATTACCTCATGCCATGTAGTCGTGGTGCGATTTAGAAGTTGTATTAAGTAGGGATGGGCATTTCAAGCTAAAATACTACACCTACACCCCCTCCCCGCATGCACACACACACACACACACACACACACAAATAAATAACCCATTCCCACTCACAGTGAAAACCATTTCTTGAGCGTATTTAGTGTTATGGCGTTTGGGAATTGATGCTAAACCATTAAGTCGAATCGTTAATTGATCCCTTTGGCACTTTATTTCATTATATCTCTCAGGATTGTTTAATGTCTATGTGAAACCATTTAACATCACCCACAAGAGGTTGTGAACCCAAGACTGCCTTTTATCGGTCAGCTGATGGTTCCCTAAGCCAGGGCTAGCTAGGATAGTTCATAACCCTTACACTTCTCGTGGAGGTTCTCTCACACCTCTTTGCTCTCCATAGCATCTTGTTAAATACAGTCTGGTGGGAATACACGGCACCCGTTACTTCATCATTATGGAAGACTGAGTGTGAATGAAAATCATCTATGCGATTTTGTTTTTACCTGATAGATTAATGATTTTTGTATTTGAATGGGCTCTCTCTCTCCCTTTCACGCTTTACCTGGCGAATAAAAAGAAAATTCCCGTGTGTAGGACCCACCCGAGTATTAAACGCAGGGGTGCAGAAATGTTGCTAAATCAATGTATTAACTGTGGTTAATAGTCTGGTAATTACAGTATATACCGTAGGCGTGCTGAAATACCTGGCTTTCAACTCTACGTGTTCTGTATAGTGTGTGTGTGGGTGGGTGTGTGTGTGTCAGAAGTGGGCACTGCTTGTATTTATTATGTATATGCCTGTACCTCTTCTGTGCTTCATGCCTGGAGGCACAGAGAATTGTACTTTCTAGGGATGATGGAGGTACAGAAACAGTGCTGAATCCTTCCATCCCTCCTTCAGTGAGAGCAGAGGAACAGGCTGGGCAGCCGTTCCCTCTTTCACCTCTCCTCCTCTCCGCGGTCTTTTATTCACACTATCAGCTTGCCTCCCATCTTTGTGTTCTAAGATGTTCGTGAGAGTGATTTGTTTTAAAGCTACATCTGAGCTGCAGGTTTTAAGTGTGCGTAGAGTTTGCATGTTCGTGAGCGTCAGCAGGCCCCACGCTCGGCCAAGTATCGATTTCCGTGCGATTCTGATTAGCAAGCCTGGCGGCTGTCGATACTGTACATCTGCTAACAGTGCAGCGGAGCTGATGTTGTCAGATAGCGTCTCATATTTACCTTTCAGTCCAAGGGGACAGCAGCAGGGAAAGAAAGAAAGAGAGAAAAAAAAACTCAATTTAGAGTAGTCTGCGTATTGGCTATAAGAGCCTCCACGTGAATGTTTCATCTCTGGCTGCGCTCAATCTTAATAACATCTACTGTCCCTGCAAGGCAGATATAAGGTAATAGACCAGATTTGCAGGCAGATAGCCCTCCCGTGCATTAAGGATCCAGCCCTGAACAAAAACAGCGGACAATCAATCAGATTAGTCAAACACGGGCAGGGTTCTAATTTTTAGGTTTCTCAGTGTTGTGGAGGCGCTGTGGTTTAGAGGCTGATGTTTTGGCTTTGGGACACACTGGTCAGGCAGATTGTCGTTCTCCACAGTCCTCCGTGGAGGTAGGGTGGTGTTTCTGTTTCAGTGATTGAGTTGTGTGAATATATCTATCCACTCCATAAACCTGCTCCCATATGGAAGAAGTAAAAAGTATGTGCAAAATACAGAATTTTTTCTTTCTTCTCTCTCCCTGCAGCTGAGTAACAGCTTGGACAAAGCAGCCTTGAGAGAAGAGCACGTCAGAGATGACTTACAAGGTACTGCCCTCTCTCTTTCTCTCTCTCTCTCTCTCTTTCTCTCTCTCATTCTCTTTTTTCTCCAAATTGTGCTCATCATTACTCTTCCTTTATGCCAAATACGGCCGTTTACAGAGCATTCATTTCAAGTGATTCAAAAGAATACAACTTTACAGAGCTTAAACAAATTTCTCCTCGTTTATTTCCGAGGCAGAGAAGAACCAGCTTCTGTGGAAAATTAATCTGCAAAGCAGGCCGCCCGAAACGGCCCACCGTAAAATATTTAAATGCCCAGATAAAGCAAAGTTTTAATAAATATTCTCTTCACGGGCGTATGTAAGGCATTTAAGGAGTTCACCTTACATTTAATAGGGTTTAGTGAATATCATGTGCCTGCCATTTCTGTAATTAGGACTGTCATTCCACTTGATTTAAATATATTACCATTCATTAAGCAGATTCGATGAATGCAAATTGCTGCTGCGGCTGCCCCCTCATCAGAGACTTTGGCACTGGCTGCTGTTGTGTGCAATAAGGAACTCACTTTTAGGGGCGATGGGGGTTAACCAGCTTAACGACCAGTCATCAGTCCACCCATTATACATATGGTTTCTGTAGAGCAACTTTTAGACAGTTTTTTTCATTTTTTTTTATGTGGAAGGGGGAAGAGTTGTGCGTGTATGTGTGTTGACACTGTGTGTGTGTGTGTGTGTGTGTGTGTGTGTGTGTGTGTGTGTGTGTGTGTGTGCGCGCGTGTGTGTGCGCCCGCAGGCCAGTGAGCACAGGTGAAGGAGAGAGGGTGAGGCAGGTGTCAGTGTGTGTGTGTGTGTGTGTGTTTCTGTCTGTCTGTATGTGTGTGCGTGTGTGAGCTTGTGGTGGTTTTTAACGGCTGATTTGTGCCAACCGGTGTGAAAAAAAGCCCAACCCCTTTGATGTTGCGTCTCGGGTGCCAGTCAAAGCTGCTGACAAACGCAGACTGGGGCCCCTGAACTTCACCTCCATTAGCATGCCTAATTATTCTTCAGCTGAGGTGTCAGGAGAGAGGCAAGGCACAGGAGCTGAGGAGAAAACAATCCGTCTATCCATCTCTCTTTCTCTATGTCTATCCATCCCTCCATCTTCCATCTATCCATCCATCCTTTGCTTCCCCTCTAGATGGCCTTGTTCACAGCATCGTTGACAGGTGTGTTCTCTGCACACCTTTGGATAGGGAGTTTGATGTGCGTATGTGTGTGTAGGGGGTTGTGTGCGTGTGTAGTTTGTGTCTGTGTGTGTGTGTGTGTGTGTGAGGGGCGGTGGGGGTGTTGCGGGGAGGTCACTGGGGGTCACGTGCGGCTGCTCGGCGCTCCTCGTGTGCTTGCCCGAGCCTAATGCGCCGTGATTAGGACAGGCGTATCGCAGGCGCTAAGGGAACCCGCGGGGGTGACCTCGGCAGTCATTAGCATGCGGCGTGGTGCCCGGCCGGCCCGGCCTGCTCTTCCCATGCCCAGAGCTAATGACCTTGCTGTAGAGAGAGACGAGACACGCGCTGCCATCTCCAGGGTGGGATTTTTGGGATCTGCCGAGAGGGCACGCTCATCATGGATCAGCATATCGCTCTCTCTCTCTTTCTCTCTCTCGGTCTCTCTATCTTTCCCCCCCTCTCTCTTTCTATCTATCGCTCTCCCTTCCATCCACACCCACCCTACCCCCCCCTTCCCTAGACGCTGGGCATCTCCAAAGAACCCAGAGTATGACTTTCACTGCCAGAGTAATTAGCTGTTTAATTAAGATCAGCATCGCCCCTCTTCACTGCCAAGGCTTCTTGCTGAGTGTGGGGGGATGGGGTTTGGGGGGTAGTAGTGAGCCAGTAAGCAGAGAGGTGGATAGGTTCTGTGGAGGGATGGGGGGGCAGTTTTACAAGAGTGTTCCAACCACATTCATTTCATGTCATTTACTCCGAGGTGCTCGTTCAGAGGTCGCCCCACTTCTCAGAAGGCCTCTTAGTTTCTCTGCTGTCTGTCATGTGTGTGTGTGTGTGTGTGTGTGTGTGTGAGTGAGGAGCCCTGTCATGCTGAGGAGCCTCTAGCCACCTCCTAATGGTGTGAAGAAAGACGGCACCTCCCAGGAACCCCCCCCCCCAACCCGACACACTTGTGGCCTGACACACACTGTCATAGTTCCAGTTGCTTTTGTCGATGTTTTCCTAAGTTAGTTTGACAGAGAGGGTGATTCTTAGTGCTAATGTTCATCACCGTGTTCATTTTCACACAGATCACTCTCATCCGGCCTGTACTGACTGTCTCAGTTTTTTACGAGGTTGCCTGTATATAATGAGTCTTGAAACAAACAAAACTGTGAGGCCTAATCAGTATAAAGATGCAGAATGGAGAAGATACAGTTGCAGGTTTTTAAGTCTACATATGTCTAAAGCAAATCTTGAGGCTAACATGAAAGATGATGATGGCTCAACTGCTAGAGGAAGGTGCTGACCACACCAAGATCATGGCTTTGAGACCCAGGAAGCGCTCATAAGCTATATCATGAAAATGTATATCTATACCCAAAGTCGCTTTGGATAGAAGCATCTTCTGAGTGAATAAATGTACATGTAAATTTAAAACATTTAAGTTTAAGAGATTCAGACATTGGAAGATCGTCTTTGTAATGGAATGGTGGTGTTTTCTCCCTCTTTCTGTGAGGCCCAGTGTTTGGGGATTCAATCACTCAGATCTCTTCTCTCCTCCAGTGTCCGGTCTGCTCCCAGGGGAGGTGGAGGAGGCGGGCCTGCCTGCATGCACGTCCTCCGTCAGCCACTCCACGCAGCTGGAGATGTCCTCCGCAGGAAACACAACTCACTCCACCAACTTGCCATCGGGAGAACACACGACACGCTCTGCCAGCAATGATACGGAAATGCACACAGCACACACAGTGACGTCTAACCAGCAGGTATGGACACGTACCAGGTCAACACCATAGTCAACGGGTTTGATTCCAAAGGAGCGCAAATACTTAACTGAACGTGTCATTTTGTATAATAGTGTCGGTCATAGCAGCAGTAGGGAGCTTTGGTCTAAAATAGTTTACACTGGTGAAAGCTCTAGTATGTGTGTACTCATGTATTTACATGTACACTCTTTAACAGATTTTCTCTCTCCTGCAGGTGGGCTGGGAAGAAGTACAGCCTTTTCACCTGGATGAGGACTTTGATTACGACCATGTGGTGCTTACCCACAAGTACCCAGCACTTCGCCAAAACCCCACAGCCAACTGATTTGTGTGTGTGTGTGTGTGCGCCTGTTTGTGTATGTGGGTGTGTTTGTTGTATGGGTGTGTGGGTTGTATTTGTGTATGTGTGTGTGTGCATGTATGTGAGCGCGAGCGTTCGTGTCCATGATGTAGTGTGGAGGTACTTGATACACAAATCAATGAGAAAAACCGGCAAACTCAAGTGCACGTCGAGTGTTGATTAAACATAATGTTTCTACTGAGAAATCTGCACTTTGGCTTTGTCTCTTTGTCTCTCCTGATGGTTTTTCTATTAATCATTTCCAAAGCTCGGCCAGCCCTTAAGTGGCAGAGGCCCCACTGGCATATTTTCGCTGTGTGCTTTTACACTCTCAGATCACACTCCGAGATGGAGCGGGCAGTCAGTTGGTGATCCTCGCCGACTGGCACTAATGACCCGGCTCGCTGCACGCTCCCTTTGTAATCGGAGCGTTTCCGGCGCCGGGGAGGGTGAAGACCAGTGGCGAATCAGAAGAGTGCAGAGGTCGAACAGCCGTTGCCATTCCGTCCCCCGGTCCACGACAGCGGGAGGCTGAGCATGGTCCTTCAGAACCCACATCCCTGCCGCGCAAACACTCTGGGAAGTCATTCATTTCGTGTCGTTACAACCGGCTTTTTTGCCGGTGCTTTATTCGGCGAGAACAAACGAGGCTCACTAAAATAGGGCAAATTATTACAGCGGGCTCTCTCTCTGCGTGCTTCATCTGTGCTTAAAATTCTGCCGTTTTTGTCAGTTGTTTTGAAGGATTTGACATTTTAAATGTTTCCCTTGAGCCTTTACAAGTGTGTGTGTGGTGTATGTGTGTGTATGATTATGTGTTGGTGTGTGTGTATGTGAGGCCCGTTCTCTGCCCCAGTTAGAAAGGAGCATCTGCCATGCTCAGGTGGGAATCAGCCTGGTACCTGTTTGTGTTTCTTATCAAAGAATCTGTGTGTCATGCATGTGTGTGAGTGTTTTTCAAGGGAGAACGCATGTACTAGTGTGTGTGTGTGTGTGTGTGTGTGTGTGTGTGAGTGTTTTTCAAGGGAGAACGCATGTACTAGTGTGTGTGTGTGTGTGTGTGTGTGTGTGTGTGTGTGTGTGTGTGCATAAAGGTATGTTTCAAATCATTTGAGTTTTCTGGTCAGAGAGGTTTCCTGAGGCGAGGGCAAGATGGCAGACTCTAAGTGGCTCCTCCATCTGAAGTCCTCTCCTGTCACCCCCCCATTTAATTGGTGGTGGGCAGCAAAGAGCAGGCAGAAAAAGGGATGAGATCTTTTCAGCACCAACAGACAGACTTGTCAGAGCTTTTCAGGGAAGGCAGAGCCAAGGAAATGGCGGGCGATGTGGCAGTCAAAGTACTTAGGTGGACTTTTCTTACCTTTTTCAAACCCCCTTTTGTCTTTGTAGTGTAAAACTTTCCCACATTCTAAAGAATCATCTTGGCCGTGTGGTTGATCTAGTCCCCTACCCTGAAAACAAAGATCTTAAACCCACTAGAAAGAGTCGACTTTTCATAGTGAGAATGTTTAAAAACCAGTGGTCTCAGCAGATTTGGCTCTTGGTTAGAATTGGCAAGTAAGGGCAGGAACGCCTTTGTTGAGTGCTTTGTTTGATGTAGAAGTCTTTGTAGGGATATCTGCTCTCAGAGTATGTGTTATGTATGTATGTATGTATGTCAACGTATGAGCAGTTGTAAATGTCTTGTCTCAACTCTCAACTGCTCCCAGCAGTTGTGTATGTCTATTTGTGTGTGTGTGTGTGTGTGTGTGTGTGTGTGTGTGTGTGTGTGTGTGTGTGTGTGTGTGTGTGTGTGTGTGTGTGTGTGTACGGCTGTGGGGGTGTAAGGGGTTACCCCCCCTCTGTAGGTGTCTCTTTGTCCCAGGTGGGGTTCCCAGGGTAACTGCCTCTCAGCTGTATTGGGGTTAGACCACGACTCTGCAGCTCCTGGAGAGCACGATGAGGTGGAGAAGATAAGGAGGGCAACCCCGCCCCTCCCACACACACACACACACACACACACACACACACACCGCCAGGTGCTGTTGTGTTTGTTTGTGGGGCGCTAACAGTTAGCCCCGTTGGCAGGTGAGCCAGCCAGGCAGCCAGGCCACGCAGCGGGGCCTCTTTTGCAGTCTGGTGCAGAGCACACTGCAGAATCACGGTGGTGCTGCCGCCGCCTGCCATACCAGCTGACGAGGGCTGCAGTCCTTGGGTATGACCCAGTATACATTTAGTCAAACTCAGTGAATTTCTCCTCATGGTCCGCTCTCTGTCCTGTGTCCTGTGTCCTGTGTCCTGCGCCTGCGTCTGCGTCTGCGTCTGTGTGCTCAAAAAAGTGGCTCAGATGGAACCATACACTATTTCAGCCAACTAATGTTGTCGCTTGGCACTCAAGGGAGGGGTGTATTTGATTGGCTGTTCAGATCAAATAATCTTTGACTAGTATTGAGGATGGCACCTTTTTAATGTGGCAGTGGAAAGGGCAGTGTAGAGCACACTTGAGGAGTTTCACCTGTAGTTTTCTCCGTCAGGGTTCACCCCCTCATCCCTCATGTACTATGCGTTGGAGCGTTCCCACACCGCTCTCCTACATGCTCTCTTAAAGTCCAGAGGCTGTTCTCAATTATTCCGTCAGATGGTTTGAGGTAACATGTATAATTTAGAGCGTTGTCTCCCAGACGGTTATCATGGATTTAGTTTTTTGGTGTTTAAACATGACTGAAAAGAGGGAACAAGCCAAGGGTGTATTCAAATAATCAATGCAAACTGTACAGTACACAATGTATCCACATGTTGCTTACTGCAAAACCCACTCGGTCTCTGTGACCTCAGTGCATTACTGCTGTAGGTGTGTTCTCTGCCTGAAGGGGGCACTGTTGCTTTGCTGCTGTTATCTGTCTGCGGGTCCCCCATGTCTCCTGTGTGGAAGAGAGAGTGGACAAAAGATCCTCTCCTCCCAGCATGTTCTCAAGCGTCGCTGAATACACAGAAACACACACACACACACACATACACACATACAAACATACAAACATTCGCACCACAAAAGCTCAGGGATTACACAGGGACTGCATGAAATACAGAGAGGAAGAATGTATGCTGCAAGCATAGGACTGAGAGCCTGTGTGGCTTGACAATGGAGTAGGGATTGCATGGAGAAGAGTGGAGGACACTCCTAACTATAGGGTTTTTTGTGTTGCAGAGATGTCAAATAAATATGTGCTTCACAATTGTCAATAACAAAAACAGTGCAGTGTTCATACATACTTGATTTGTCTGCTGAGCCACTCTCCCTGAAGCAGTGCTTTAGTGCCCTTGTAATCTACAGGAGCTTTGGCCCTGTGTAGACTGCTTTATATATTTGCACAGATAGCGTGTGACAACACGCTGGGTTGGAAAGAAAAGGCTGTTCTGTGGCTGTGTCCGGTTTTGTATGATTAGCTGCAACGTTTGAACACTGTTGTGGCTCTGGTGTGTGTGTGTGTTTATTTGTTTGTGTTTGTGTTTACTTTAAGTGACTATACACTTAAGCCATGTTGTTTTCTTGCTGTACTATCTTTGCAGTTTTCCGCCTGCAGTTTTGCACATATGTTGTGTGATATAGGATTGTCTGTAATGTCCAGCTGTACTTTGCAGTACACAAATATATATATTTTTTTTTTGTATCATTCACTGAGATGGTCTATCACTTTGAGTGTTATGCCCACCTTATCTGCGGAGGCCTGCAGTGAGAGTGGATTTATCTGGAAATGTGCCCAGAATGGCAACTTACTTTATATGGAGAGTTACAAAGAACCCGTCACTCTTTTCAGGGAAAAATTGCTGCGATTTTCGAGCAGTCAGCCTTAGAGATGTTGTTCCCTATAATCCTTTTTCTCTGGTTACCTCATCAGTGCAGGGGACGGAAAGGAAAAAAGGAACGAATATAAAAGAAATATCACATGGAACCACAGGTGCAGAGTGACTGCTGCTGGGTTGAGTTGTGCCGGAAGTCTAAAAAAAAAAAAAGTCCCTTTGTGTTTCATTTCACAGTGGACTGCGGTTGTTATTTTCAATTCATATTTAGTCATTTAGCATTTTATCAAAAGACATATCATTTTGATTTGAATTTGTTTGTATGCGTGCTTCCTGACTCCATGACTTTCGTGTTATTATTAAGTGGCTTTGGTTGTAACATCTGCCAAATACTAAACCTTAGAAACTTAGCATCTTGCTCTACCAGCTGAGCTTCGGGGGTACGGTTTGGACAGTCAGGAACATTGTCTAATAATGGATAGGAGTGACACTTGTGGATGTGTGACTTTAAAGCCCTGTAAATACCTATGTATCTATGAACACCGGCTCAGAGACAGCCGAGACTGGTGTATTCAAGGTTGAGAGCCCTCGGCAACATTAGCAGTAAACAACACAATGCTTGAATGGCTGAACATTTATTTTACCTTCATTTTTCTCTCTTTCTCTCAAAAAATGCATTATTCCACTAATGACCCTTTAGTCTCAGTCCTTGATGAATTCCAGCCGGAGGCAGGATTGGGAGGAAAGGTGGGAGGTTGGGGGGGGGGGGGGGGCTGCGGACGGTGGTGGATTTATGCACGTGTCCCCAGGACTTGTTAAGGAGGCACAGAACAGCCGTTAGCGGGAGCGCGCAGTTATTTGATCATTTCTGCTGCCTTCCCATCGCATTTACATCCCTCTGTCCGGCCCTAAGGTTGCACTGATTTACAGGGCTGCGGAATGATCCGGCAATAAAAGAGTATGATAATAAAGCATCATACTGCAGAGATGGAGAGAGGGGAAGAGAGCGAGATCATGGGGAGGGGAGAATGAGAGAGAGGGAGAGAGAGAGAGAGAGAGAGAGAGAGAGAGAGAGGGCGGAGGGAGGGGACGGGGCCGAGCATCTCTAAAACACTGTTTATGTAAATTCCTTCTCATCCCCCCTCAGGGCCTGCAGTTACCTTGCCAAAGCCCAGAGAGGCAGCGCCTCGTCCAGCCAGCCACCTTGGCAGCACTCCTTGCTCTGGATGAGACAGGATTTACGGCTGGATCAGCCTGCTTCACGGAGGGGAGGGGAGGGATGGAGAGTGGGGTCATGGGGGTGTAGAGACCCGACCTGCTGTGCGGGCCAGATCCGCCGGAAAACGGTCCAATCTGGTGTGGCCTCTCTTGGTCTCACTTCGGCCGCCCTTTAATCTTTTAGGCCCGAGTGTTGACACGGAGCGTCCATGACAGATGGGCGTGTGTGTTTCTGCTGGACGTGTGCAACACGGCGCTCGCAGAGCAGCCACATGCATATGCATGACAGGAACTGTCAGAGCACGTCAGAGGCCCTCAAACTTGAGATGCCACGTCTCCGTCAGTGGTGGAGGCTGGGGGGGGGGGGATGTGGTTCGCTGGAAAAGACATGTGAACCTGTTCAGTTTACACCTTTTTTATATTCCCATGTTGAACACAGGTTAAATAATAGAATACGAGATCAGGGAGTCGGTGGTCTGACAGATGTAGAAAATCCAATTATACTCCATATTATAATACAACCATCACTACCTTCTGGCACTGTGACCGCAGAGCCCTTTGGCGTGATGATGTGCCATATTTGTCTAGTAAAAAGTGCCCTGAACTGAAATGATTGAGCTTGACATTTAATGAAGTCTGGCTTTAGCTGAATGCCCTGGCCCCTTTTAAGTCGAGTCATAGCAAGCTGGAAGTGTAGAGCCGTTGTGAAATACCTCACAACCTTGTTTACATTCAAATCAGGAGCTGGAGGCCCGTCGCTGTTCAACACCCTGTGCTTGAGGTGGATTTAAGCCTGCGGGTTCCCAGACTAAGCACGAGGATCAAGCTGAGAAAGCCTAAGTCTGCATCTGAAGCAGTGTGTGTGTGTGTGTGTGTGTGTGTGTGTGTGTGTGCGTGTGCGTGTGTGCGTGTGTGCGTGCATGCCTAGCTGCCGAGAGGCGTACTCTACTGTTGGCTAGGGGTTGCACAGAGTACTCGAGCATTCAAGTACTCGAGCTGTTACATCAATTCTCTAGTTTCTACATTAATATCGAGTTCTCATTATACTCGGTTTCCAGTTAGAGCCCTTGGTAAACAAGAAGAGGGATGGCAACAGCAGAAAAGGTCAATCAATTGTTTGGAAGTTCTTTGATAAAACAGATAATGGCAAATGTTCTTTCCCAACTGTCATTGTGATAAAATAAATGTGCAACAATAGTGAGCTGTAGACGTATTTCTCAAGGATGGCTCTAACATCGAGTCATGTAATACACTAGGCCACTAAACGCAGCTAAACAAATGAAGTTTGGGAAAAAATAGATGCAAGAAAATATGACTAATTTCATTTTTTTAATTGATTCGTTTTTTAATTGATAATTGGCTTACTAATGATGATCAGATTACACTCGATTCACCCAAAAAAGAAAGAAAAGCTGCTTCATGTAAACACAATAAGAACCCACTTAGATGACAGACCCTTCCATCCTGGGCTACTGTAGAAGGTTGGTAACAATAACGCTTATCAGGAAACGAGTCCTCTATTTGTAAAAGTATGCACCCGTGCAACCTCTACTGCTGGCATTTGGGCAGGGTCTGAGGCTGTGCCATGCGTTGGTGTGCTGTGTGTCTCATAAGGGCTCTGCTTGTCACAAAAAATCAGGGGAGGGGTCACCCTAGAGACAGTCTGCTCAGCCCCCGAGCAATCAACACATTTTTGTACTCTCTGATCCCCCCCACCCCTCTTTCTGAGTGAATGTTTTAGAACACAAACAAGATGGATGCCATGCCTCGCCCGCTGCTCCTTTAATAAGGGTCCCCTGAGATGCACCCCTGTGACTTACCACAGAACGGTTTGTTTGGGTTTGTGTTTGTCTTTGTGTGCGCGTGACACAACAGAGAGACACACACACACACACACACACACACACACAGAATGTGAGGGAGAGCACACACACACACACACACACACACACACACACACATAGAGAGTGTGTGAGAGAGAGACACACACACTCCCACACACATAGATAATGTGAGGGAAAGCACACACCACACACACACACACATAGAGAATGTGAGGGAGAGCACACCACACAATTATTGCATGGCCCACATCCAATGAAAGACGCATTGGTTGGCACTTTGTTTTACCTTGAGGCCCCACATCTAATGAATACGCTATTCACTGCATGGTCCACCAGAGACCACAACAGACTATGCCCAGACAAAGAGAGCGGGGAGCAAGAATCTCTCTCGGTTGTTGGGCAATCACAGCTGTTCATGGCAGACAGAATGGACAGAGGATTTTTGGATGGAGTGGGGTAATAGAAACTTGGAGGAGAGAATAGAAAAAGTCATTTTGCAGTCAAGTGTTTATGTGTGGTGGTATGGCATGATTCATATCACCCAAGGAGGAACCTTCCCAGGCATCCAGGTTGTGTGTGTGTGTGTGTGTGTGTGTGTGTGTGTGTGTGTGTGTGTGTGTGTGTGTGTGTGTGTGTGTGTGTGTGTGTGTGTGTGTGTGTGTGTGTGTGTGTGTGTGTGTGTGTGTGTGTGTGTGTGTGTGTTTCTTGTTGTTGCATGCAGGAAATTAAAAGGCTGTATTTTCATTTCCCCTCTCCAATCTTTCCCCCAAACCTAAACGAGCGAAACCCACTTTGCCCTTCTGCACGAGGAGACACACCTACTGTAATCTGCTATCGCGGGGACATCGGAGCCTTAATTACAGATGTAATCTCCATGCTTTTGTGTGCTGTTGTGTCTGCGTGATGTTCCTGAGAGCGACGTCTTCGAGGCCCCCGTGGATGAGGTGCCTGTGATGGAGAGTGAGAGAGGAGGAATGATTGATTCCTGTTCTCAGCATTTCCCCGAGGATTGATTGGTGGGTGGAGGTTGCAGGTAGGATGCCATCCTTAGGAGGAGGTGGCTCAGCAACTCTTACTCCCTTTCTCTCTCCCCCCCCACACACTCAGTGTCAGGCATAATTATTTATGGATGCATGAGGGCATTCCTGTGCCCCCCGCACCAGCTCTTGCTCCCCTCCTCACCCTCTTGGTTATGGCCGCTGAGGTCACAGGTAGGACTAAGACCAAGAGGCACACAGTAGACCGGAGCTATGAATAGGATTTGAATTGAATAGGGATAGGACCGATACAAGACTCATTTGTCAAAAACAGTCTAAAGTTTGTTTCACAGAGAGCAGTCCAAGCGGTGATACAAAAGCAGACTCCCAATGAAAAGCAGACATGTCAGGGGACATTTGCAAGGCAAAACTCACAGACCAGGCAGGCTGAGTAACCCAGTAATCCAGAGTGAACATTTTCCAAAACTCGAGACCCAAAACAGTCAGGCATGGTTGAGGCAGCAAAACAGGCAGAGTCAAAAACCAGAGCAGACACACAATGCAAGAGGACTGGAGACCTGACTTTGATGTTCATGGCAGGATAATTCAGCGACAAATGAACCTCAAGACAGGGGTTTAAATACTGAGGCTGACGTGTGACGCTGAAAGCAGGAAGTGCAAGGTCACGACAAAACATGGAGTGGACGACAGGGAAAAGGGCACAGGGAAAACATGAACCAGGATGTGAAGATCCCAGGTAGAATCGTGACACTCTCACCCTCTCTCTCCCTCTCCCTCTCCCTCTCCCTCCCTCTCTTTCTCTCTTTCCCTCCCTCCCTCTCTATTTCTCTCCTCTCCCTCAGAATCAGGCTTTGTTATTTATGACTGTGTTTTGGATGTGTGCCTGCGTTCCTGTTGGTGCCCTCTTGCCATCTCTCTTTCTCTTGTGCTTTCTCTCTCCCACCTCCCCTGTCCTGTCTCCTGAAAAGCTGCTTTTTTAACGTTTGGTTTGGTTTGGTTGAATGCATCATCCGCTAAAGGATGCATATTGGATTGTATTGTTTATGTAATGACTAAATGGTTAAAAAATGATTTAGTTGTGCCAAGGTTATCTTCTCTTTTCTCTCCTCAAATAAACTAAGGGAGGCCTATACATAATCCTTCCAACTGGCCTTTTCATGTTTTCTCTCTGGGAGAGATTAATTTGTTCCCTGTGCGTTTGGATTGTCCTGGATCTCATCTTGCATTTGTGGGCGAGGGGTCTGCTGCTTTGGTGGAAGATTAAATATTTTTCTGTCTCCATCCGTCATCTGCAAAGAGATCAATGGGCCTCGAGAGCAGCTCTAAGAGCACTCCTTCACCACGCTGTCTGGGTTCTCCCTTTTGTCAGTTACACGGATGGGTGGAGCGACGACCTCTCCCTGAGTAGTCCAGGCTATTTCTGCTCCTGATAGGAGAGAGAGAGAGAGAGAGAGAGAGCTGATGGTCTGACGCCCGTCTAGGTTTTTGGAAGGTCTTTTCTGCCGCGTCCTGCTGCCTGCCTGTCTGCACGTCTGAGAGGATCTCTCTGAAGCCGTCTCAGAATAATTTGCCTTCATTTTCTCTCTTTTTTTGGAGGACAGCGTGAACTACCACCTTCTCTGCATGTGTGAGATACAGACGGTTTTCTTCATGTGTCAAGTGAAAGAAAAGGAAACCTTTTTTACTGTTGGAGAAGTGCAATGGGAATGGACTTGAATCATTTTCTTTGTGTGAGTGTGTGTGTGTGTGTGTGTGTGTGTGTGTCTCTGTCTGTGTGTCTGTGTCTGTGTAGTGTGCGTGTGTGATATGTAAGTGTGTGAGAGAGAAAAAGAGCAAAAACACATGCTGTGACAGTCCACGCATAACCCCACAGAGGTCTCCCAAAATAAGACTGGTGGGATTGCTTTTGAACTGCGCATGTGGCACTTGTTAACCTTTACGATGCGCATGAAAAGGTTACTGAGTTCAGGGGTTACTGATGTTCATTTCCTCGCCACCTCTCACTCTGCCTCTCTTCCCAACCTCCTGCACAGGTCCAGACCTTTACCTTTCCGAGCCGCATCTGTGGCCCCTTCACCCATTAAGCCACAGTCTGTGTGCTCATAGAGTTGGAGAAAGAGTACAGTACGGTATGTGAAAATCACTGCATTTGATCAGGTCATCCAGCAGTAGTCACTACACAAGCTATGTTTATATGAGTTACCAGCCAATCGGGACAATAATCACACCTTGACTTCACATGTTCATTTTCTTGATCTCGCATATCTGTCTTTCTGCATTTTACATCACTCTCGTCATCATGATACGACCGCCGCGTCCTGTAAGTTAAAGAGTTTAGTAATTCATCAAAGCTGGCTACCTGCCGCTGGTGTGGTGGAGCCGAGCGGAAGGGAGCCGAGCAGAGGGGAGCCGAGCGAAGTGCCTGCCTGGCTGCCAGGAGCGTTAGCGTGGAGAGGCGGCGGGGGAGGGCGGGACGGGGGGGGGGGGGGGGGGGGGGGGGGCCAAGCTTGGCAGGCGGGCATGCTGGGAGAGTAAAGTGGGAAGCTACTTGAAACCCTGATTGAG
Source organism: Clupea harengus (assembly GCF_900700415.2). Taxonomy (NCBI): domain Eukaryota; kingdom Metazoa; phylum Chordata; class Actinopteri; order Clupeiformes; family Clupeidae; genus Clupea; species Clupea harengus. The sequence goes on from NC_045154.1 coordinate 24,613,846, forward strand.
AACAGGAGAAAATCAATCAAGCCCTGCTGACTGATTGACAGCCTGCCGAGCTGTTTTCTGTGGAGGTGTCAGGCTCCACACAACCGCCATCTCTCTCTTTTTTTTTCTCACTTTCTTTCTCCCTCTCTCCTTCGCTCACTCACTCAATATCTCTCGCTCTCCTTCTCTCTCAACCCCCTCACGCTTTCTTTCTCTTCCTTCTATTTTTCTCCCTCTCATCCGTCAGTCATTTGTCATCATACGTTACTATTTTACCCAATCCGCCACCCTCCCCCCTCCACCCCCCTGCATCACCCCACCACACCACCTCTTCTCATTCTGCCCTGCTCCTCACTCCTCCCTCCCCACCTCTTCTTTTGTACCTGCAATCTCTGGCTCCTCTCTAGCGGAGGAGAGAAGTGCTCTCACTGCCAGGCACTTAAGGTTACTGACTGACGTTCCTTTAATCTTGTTGCTCCGTAACCTTCAGAGGGAAGGGAGGCGAAGCTGCCATTGTGCTGTCTTCACATAAATGCCCACCCCACCACACCCCAGAGTTCAGGCACCTGGGCTCTGTAAAGCGACTTGAGACAATTTTATTGTTTTGGCGCTTTATAAATAAAATTGAATTGAACCTCAAACCTCCCTTCTTGCCTCAGCCCCAGTTCTTGTTTATAGCCATTTATTTTAAATAATAACTTCACATGTTTTCAGTGGCAGGGGATGAAGAGTTGCGGTGACAATGCAGTGGCTCTTGAGATTCTCTGCGGTGCTCTACAAAAGTTGCCGTGGGTGGGGTGGAATGAGGGTTTCTGCCACAGTAGAACCACATGGGGAGACGTAGCCTCTCACCGCCTGTCCAAGGTCACCAGTGCCATTCAACCTGCATCTAACAGGCAGTATGAAAGGTCAGGGCACTGCATGTGTAGGTTTTTTTGTTCCACAGAAATACAACTGGCTTCTGAAATGTTGCACCAACCCTATGCGATTTACTTGGACCCACTTCATATTACGTCTTGAGGTACTATATCCGAAGCACAATATACTCCATAGTAGTAAATGTTTCTGTGTGATTTGGCTTAGGGTCAGATGTAGGGTTATCAGTAGTAATGTCTAACAGTGCACACTTACATGAGAGATGCGTACGATTATTTGGTACTTATGCTTTAATAAGGGAACCTACAGTTTTTCTCAGTCGCTTTGGTACATTTCTCAGATCAGAATTAAAATTCTCAAAACTGTCAAACTCCATTTCATCTAGCCATTTGTGCACATCATGCCAGCAATTTCTCATTTTTTTCAAATACTTCTGCACATTTATGCAAAGTGGTATGTACAGTTGTGTCCTATTTAGTCTTTAGTCTTAGTCTTTAGTCCAGTAACAGTGTGACACTGTATCAGACATCATCACTGGGCTTTGGGCTGTGATACAGAGAGGAGACAAATATTCTGTTGTTTTCTTAGCCATCCTAATCCTCACACAAATATATGAGGTGCTAATAATAATAATGATGTCTGAACCTCCAATCCATCCTTCCTACACAGGATAAATAAATAATACCACAGAACACCAATCTTCAGCCCTATGAATAGACTTCAGTTATAAGACTTGGTTATGAGCGGAAAAGAGTGGAAAGGAAAAGAGAAGAAATGAGTGAAAGCTAGTCTCGTATGAGTTCTAATCATCTTCTAAGTGCACTGAGACTAGTTTACATGCACTTCAGAGCTTCTCCACTGACCTCTTTTTATTCATCAAAGGTCAAGGTCAAAGGTCACTGAAACAAGTTTACATGCACTTCAGAGCTTCTCCACTGACCTGTTTTTAATTCATCAAAGGTGAAGGTAAAAGGTCATAGTGAACCTCTCTAGTGTCTGCTCAGTTGGTCTGGGTCTGTTTAATGAGGTAGACATTATCTGCCAAGCTTGATAACCCAATTAAATAATAATAATTAAAGAAAAACGTTCTGCAACATTTTTGCTCCGGTTCTGTGTTGGCTGCGGCCCGGAGCTCAGGGAAACTTTGCGCAGATGTTTCAGATCTGCTGTTTGCATGGGAAACTATTAAAGGCCGATCACCGGGGACAGAACCGTCACTGGATCAACACTTTTCACATAACGAGCACAAATGAGATGTATTGACTGGAATCTCTCTCTCCACAGCCTCTCTGGCCGGCTGGCAGAGTGTGCCGCAATGCTAATTATAACACAGAGACAAAGTCTGCCCTAAAGGCAGATAAAAACTGAAGTATAACAGGATGGATATCCCCCCCCAAAAAATCACCACATCAGCAGAGAGTAGAGGATAGGATCACTGAAGAGGATTCGCTTTTGAACAGTTAGTTTTTCAACTTTCACTGCTGTTATTGCTGAGCACAGTCTCAGCTTCTATTAAGAGAACAATGATGCCGTAATTAGTCTGAAGTTGGTGCCAGTTGAGTTGAGCTGATATCACTGGAACACTGACTGCCCTCTGGAATACAGTATATCATTGAGTAACTGTGGAGGTAGAGTAAAATATCGAGCTGAGGCAAATATTATTGGACTCCTTTTTGTTTGGGCTGGTGCAGCCTAAACTTCTCACATTTACACTGTGAAATTAGTTTATCTGCCTCACTTTCACTGACTGGCTGAGGCCTGAAGAAAAAAAAAAGAAAAAAACACAGGGCCTGAACATTTTGTTAAGAACTGTAAATCAAATCACCCATCCATAAATACTGCTGTGGCTGCTTCGGCCCTGTTATACTGATATCCACTGACAAATAAAAGTTAAGAGAGCTGGGAAAGAAACTGGCACTTCTCCCAATCTCAGCCATGCTACAGTGATCATGGTGGCCCCTGGATACCCATTCATTTGGACCCTGGGGACACTTACTGGAGAGGTAAATACTGTGCCAAGTACGAGCCACTGTTTGGCCCTATCATTTAGCACCAGCATCTGGGACCGGTGGAGGAAGCCAGTGGTGGGAATCATGTCAAGGAGAGATCAGAGTCTGCCTCACTCATCACTGTTTACAACAAGGAGATGAGCAGAGACCTCGGGTTGGTGTTACGGTTTGGTGTTACAGTGTTAAAGCCCCTTCAAATGGTATTGTTGATTTTGTGTATGAATGTAACGTTGCAATTATGTAAAACACTAACAAAGTGTCCTTAAAAACCTAAGGAGCACAATGCAGACAAAGACGAGCTTGTTTTTCAGTCTATATCCATGCCTCCAAATGTGAGGTTACCTTGGTTGCAGTTGTTTTGGCCCAACATAATGGATAGATGTTTTGCCTGAGAACGTGATTAGGGGAATGTAAGCAGTTAACCAGCATATTTTTGTTTCTGTTATGTTTATGCATAAGGAAGTAAGAAACTCAAAATTGGAATTAGACCTGTTTACTTCAGTTAGACTGGAATAAAAGTGGGAACAAAGGCTTTGGTCACTGTGAAGTCCTAGAATGCTCACCATGAATGACTGAATGCCATTAAAGTGGAATTGCTAGACAAGTTAAAGAGGAAAGAAGACCTCATCTTATCTATAGACAATTACTACAGGACCCCACCGTGTCCGTAGTACACATTTTTCTTCAGTAAATGATAAACAGTCGAACAAATTATCTTTGGCTATTGGTCAAGAGCGTATCATGCATTTTCTTTAATGGTGAAAATGGGCTATTTTGATCTGTTGATCTCATAATATTATTATTAACTTAAAGACAGATCAGTTTTTGCTCAAGAAACTTCCTGAAGCTGTGTGTGGTTATAGTGTCTTTCACACTGAGGGACAAAACAGAAATGTCATGGCAACTGATTGATTTCAAAAGCCTGAATGAATATTTTCTGTGCGGTATATTGCGTCAAATAGCAAATAATGAATCACTGTCGGATATCAGACTGATATTATAAATCAATTTTAACTTGTAAGAGCTCTTTCTTAGCACTTTATTCCTTCCTTTTTTTGGATTTGAATATGGAGCACGATGATTAGGTCTGAAGCAGAGAGTGTCTCTCTCTGCGCGGGGAAAAGGTGGTGATTTGGCTGTGCTCTGATTTGGTGACAGCGCCGAAATTATCCTCCACAGAACCCGGGATGGAATGAGTGTGTCTGTGTGGTTGAGGCCGTAATTTTTTGGAAGTGAGATTCTTAAGTGCGAGGTGCAGATGAAAGGCGATGATGAAAGGTTGGGCACAGAGAGAGAGAGAGAGAGAAGAGACAAGAAGAGGTGAGACAGTGAGAGAAATAGAGGGAGAAAGAGAACTAGAGAGAAGAGAGAGAGTATAGCACAGATTCTAGCATGGCTTCCCCAAATGGCTGCTTTGGTTTTGCTGAGAAGGAGCACTATCGTGGGATAGTAATTAATAGAGAGAGGCAGAGGGGAGAGCTGAGGGCTGAGGCGTCCTGTGACCTGCTTCATGTGAAATTCAGGTGTGCTCTCCTTCCAGGAGTACACTACTGAGAGAAAAGGACTTGGGGACTCTTTTTGGGCATGAGAGTTCAATGGAGAGAACAACGTGCTCTGTGTTATTTTATAATAGCCAGGACTTTTAAAGAATGATCTGAAGAATCATTACTTTAACAATGCTGTTTTATGGATCATATTATTGGGTGTGCATTGAATTGCTCAAGCTTGTTCTTATTCTGGCCATGTATGTGTGTTTGTGTGTGTATCTGTGGTGCTTGTGTGCTTATGTGTGTGTGTGTGTTTGCGTGTGGATGTGTGGCGCTTGTGTGCCTATGTGCGTGTGTTTTTGTGTGTGTACGTGTGGCGCTTGTGTGCTCATGTGCATGTGTGTTTGTGTGTGTATGTGTGGTGCTTGTGTGCTTATGTGCGTGTGCGTTTGTGTGTGTGTGTATGTGTGAAACTTGTGTGCTTATGTTTTGTGTGTGTCTGTAATGAAACCCTGGACAAAGTCACTCTTTTTCTGGCAGTGTTATGGATGCAGGAGGAGACCTTATTATCGTTACCCATCCGGAGGAATTCCACAATTGAAACACTTCTCCCTGTTTGAGACTGTCATCCAATTATTTAATGTGTGACAGCAGTTTCATCTCAGGTTCACTGAGGCCCTGCCCACCGGGACTGGCAACAGAAAAACCAGTTGTTTTGAAGTAGGTTCCACAGATAGCCCCTGGAGCCTGTGAAGCACCTAGCAAAAAAGAGCAACAAAAAGAAAATCTAGCTTTTTTTGAGAAGGCAGATTTTCTTGTTTGACGTGTGTGCACGTTGATTGCATTAGTGTCTTTGTTAGGTGACATACGCCACAGAAGGGATGAGGTGCCTTTAGAAAGGCGCCGACTGCGAGACTCAGTTTGTGCGTCAATGTTATAAATAGTTCCTGTGGTCATGACGGTAGACTGCGACTGCCAAATCACCCCTCCTCCCCAATTTGTGCTTCTTTTTCTGAGAGGGGACGAGGGGCCAGAAATAGAGACAACAAAAGAACCACGTGGCAATTTGTCAGGTCTTGTCAGAGACGAAAACAGAGGCAAACACAAACTGTAATGTTGTTACAGGAAGGGAGACAAGCGAATAGATCAGAAGCATTACACACTGTAGCTCATAGACAGGAGAGAGCAGGAGAAAAAAAGATAGAATAAAAAGAAAACAAAAACAAAAACGACTGAAAAGTTTGTTTGGGGGCAGTTGGTGTGCACTGTGGTGCTGAAATGGATCGGCTTCTCCCCTGTTTTTATTAGCTTCCACAAGGACAGGAGTTGAAAAGAGACAGTCGAGGACGTACGTCTATCTTTAAAAGTCTCCCGCGTCACCAATGCCGAGGCAAGCATGACCTCCACACTGAGAGACAGAAAATGTCTCGGTGGTGAGCCCACAGTTCTGCCTTAAAGCCCATTTTTATGAGGGGAAAAATAGCTCCTGTTTAACCGAATTTAGCAACCTCTATGGGTAATCAGTGTTTGGTAATTGTCAGAGGGTGATTCAAACCTGGGGGTCTCCTCTTCCGTACGTAAACAGACTGAGTGAGGTGTGTCATTTCTGAAGACCTCAGCAGGCTTCGGGGGAACTCATCCGGCTGAGATGACTGACATTTAGATCACATTGAGAGGCATAATGTAATTTACGTGCCTCATCAGCTAATGCAGTGCAAATCCATTTTGGCCCAAACAGGAAGGGGCACATACATTAACCTGATGGTGCAGCAGAGTCCAGGCAGTGTGTGTGTGTGTGTGTGTGTGTGTTTGTGTGTGTGTGTGGGTGTGTGTGTGTGTGTGTGTGTGTGTGTGTGGGCGGGTAATGACATCAGATGTAATCAGAGATCACCTCACGTTTGAAACTAAACAGAAATGACCATGACGCTGCAGGGGTTACTAAGTGAATGTAAAGTCCTGGAATTTTGTTTGTTCTGTTCATCTCTAAGAGCTTTTTTGTGATTTGAAAGGGAGGAGAGTATACTGTATGTCAGGTCAGGATTTATGGGTGGCCACCACAGTGCCCGAGTGGAATTACAGCTCAAGCAGGGAGGATGAACTTTTCCCCTCTCTTCCTGTGCTGTGCCTACTCACTGATGATGACTTTTGGTTTGAAAGTTTGGAGCACTTGAGCAAGCCCTAGGTGCCTGTTTTTCCTCATCCGTTTTCCTTTAACCCCCATCTCCTACTTCTACTCTTTCTCTCCCTCCCTCCCTCCCTCTCCCGCTCTCTCTTTTTCTCTCAAACACACATATTCTTCTTCTTTTCTCTCTCTCTTTCCAGCTCGCTTTCTCTTTCTCTGTCTTTCACACAAGGTGACTTCCGGGGTAATTTGAGGACATAATGCACTGTGTTTTCTACACATAACTACTGAGGTCAAAGAGAGGCCAGTTCTTTTTTCTCTCTCTCTCTCTCTCTCTCTCTCCGCCTTCCTCTTCTGAAGCAGACAGAAGCCTTTGCCGTGTTGAGATTCTGATGCCGTCTGCGGCCTCTGCCTCCTCAGTCTCCACCGTCCCGCCATTCCCATCCGCCCCTGGCCACTAGATCACGGCTTGTTAGCTTTATTAGTTCACACAGGAGAATGGGGAAAGGAACCAGCAGGTGGATAAGCCACAGATTACAGTGGCGGAGGGGCAGAGGAATCTATCATGGGGCTGCATGCTAAAACATTCTTTTTCCTCCTCTTCTTCGCAGGCCCAAAGGACAAAAAATTAATTTCCAAGGAAAGAAGTGTTCAGTTTTTTTTCGCCCTGCAGCTTTCCTGTGGGACTGTTTACTGGCTCCATTAAATTCTTCATTTCGCCCGTTCTTCATTAGGTTTTTTTAAAGGGAAGTTTCACTGTGTGTGCTACGGCAGAGTTTGAGTCATAAACCCGAAAATAAGTGAAGTTAAACAAATGGGTAAATAATCTTATCACTTCAAACAGGCGTGAAGATGCCCCGAAAACTCCCTGACACTGGCTAAGCAGCTTATGAATTTTTGTAATTAAAATGGAGTTTTTGGATGGCAGGGTCGTTATCACCTCCGACCCCAGCCTCCAGGTGCCTTTGATGCCCCACGTCGCTGTCAGCCTGATCTGAGAAGGTGGGAGTGCTGAAACTCGTTTATATTTTTTCATTCTTTTTTTTTTCAAGACCGTCATTTCTGCTTTTCATGCAGCTATCACTTCTATCTGCCGTTTTTCATCTGAATATGATTTTTTACAAATCTGTGGTAATCTCCAGATATGTTTTTAAATCTGTCTAAAATTCTCTTTGAAGTCGGTGAGGTTCACATTTCCGCATTGACAAAATTGATGTGCACTCTGTGCCCACAGCAGATATTTTACGTGTATACAGTATTTCAATTAAACTGAATCACGGCTGCTGGTTTCTATCGGTTTCTATTGTCTTGGGAACAAGGATGTTGATCTTGAGGTATTCAAACTAGTTTTAAATATATTCGGATTTTGGATACCTTTTAATTAGATAATAAATAAGTCTATGTGTAGTAAGGTTACCAATTATGTTTTTAGACTTTTGCCGTGCATGTTGTTCAGTCGGATTATGGTGTATGGATTTTGTTGCTTACTTCAGACAAATTCACTGAAAACTCTTTAATGCATGGGTTCAATGTTTGATCAGATACACATTTTTCAAAGGAGCCCTCTTGAATACTCAAGTGGTTGCCTTCACAGACAGACATCCGTTGAGTCCGAGCATGAACTACCTTCCGCGCGACGCACAGCGCTCAACAATGGGAGGCTTCTGGCCTACTTCGAGTGAATCTCTGAATGATGACTGCTTGGAGGAATCAAAGGGAAATTTAGAGAACTTCTGTGGGGCCCCTGCCAGCCAGCCTGCTGCTTTGATTCTCACTGATAGCTGCCTGCTTCCTCCTGCAGTGCGGGGTGATGGATAGGCCACTAGGGGCTGCAGACGGGAGGGGCGGGGGGGTGGGGGACCTGATAACGCCCCGCAAATAATGCACAATGCCACGTTCACAACCCCTGCGACTCCCTCATGGGAATCTCAAACGTACTCAGTTTGTTCCTCCGAGTTTTTGTATTGTCAACTGCTGGCCCCAAGTCCCCTTTGGCTCACTGCTCTGTCTCTTCACTTCTCTCTCCCTGTTGCCTCCATTCTTTGTAAGGAAACTCCAAGTGGGTCTGGCAGGATTGTGGATGAGCTGACACTAGAGGCACTTCTCAGAGTAAAGTACCCCCCCCCCCCTCCATCGCCAGTCAGATGATCGTGGGTCACCCCCCCCCCCCAGACCCCCACTGCTGTTTGCCTCTTGCCCCCTTCCCTGTCAGCTTTCCTCACTAGGACAGCACTGTGGGCTCCTCAGCTGCTGTGCTTCTCAAGACCCCCCTCCCAGATTCAAGCCTTCGCCACACAACTAGCTGAGCAGGGAATGGCGGTCAGGATGTGAAATGAAAGAAAGAAATGCTCTCAAAAAATAGAGTAAAAAAGAAAAAAAAGGGTATTGTGGCACCCTTACAGAGATATTGTACTTTTTCATCACAGGAGAAAGCTGACAGCAGACAGCCAAGCACAATCCATAGCACACGGGACTGGACTCACAAGAAGGCCGTCAGACTAAACTCTGTGAAATATAAAAGCACAAGCCTTGAACGAGAGACAAGAGAGAGACTCAGAATGTCAGATTAAGAAGTTCAGACCTACTTGATAGGGTGTTAGTGGACGCTTAGTCAAACTTCCGTGAAATCTACGGCTGATGTATACACCATGTTACAACACATGAGTATTGACTGAAGTACACGGTTTAATGTCATTTTTTTTCAATATTACGATTGGGTTTTTTAAGGTTGAGGAAATGAACACATGCAGCTAAAAACTACAGGTTCTAAGCGTCATTTTGATGCATAGGTTGCGGCAGCTTGGAAGTCCAGCTGCCACAGGATTTTGTCTCGCTAGCTCTTGTTCATGACGCCTCCTCCTCGATGCTAGAGTTTCTGGTCAGAGAATGGTCAGCTCTCAGCCCCAGCTGCCTGCTGTGCGCTGACCCGGTGGGGGCGACGACAGACTATAACGATCACTTTTCACAATAATGTGCAGTAAATGAAAGTTAGCGAAATCAAAGTCCTATGTTGCAAACAGAAAGGGCAATTTTATCTTGTGACCATCCACAATGATGTCGTAGCATGCAGGGCTGTGTGCTCCTATGTGGTGTTCCGGGTATGGTGAGTTCACCCATAAACCCGAGCGTGTAGTAATTCTAAGGTGTAATGTGTAATTCTATGTGTGATGTTCGAGTTAGGAGTGTATTCGCGATCCCCTCTTATGTTAAGGTCAGCGTGTATCTTCTGTTAGGAATTAGGGAGTCTGTGTGTTATGTGTGATGTCTCGTGTAGTATCTTCATGTATTAGGGTCTGTTTCCAGCCTCACCCTGTAAACTCTGCCTAGAGCCTTTCTCTCATTCTGTGTCAGTTGTCCTCAGTTGCCTGAATGTACAATGTGAGTGCTAAAGCCTTGTTTCTGCATGTCACGACAGTATGGACCAATTTAAATAACATACAGTAATGGCTGACGCAAAGGCATGTAATCATGGAACTGGCTAATAACATTTACATTTTACATTTAGTCATTTAGCAGACGCTTTTGTCCAAAGTGACGTACAAGGGAGAGAACAATCAAGCTAAGAGCAATAAAAAACCTGCTGTGACAATAAATACTACTTTACATAAGAAATAGAAAAACGACCTAGAAAGGAAAAAGAAGTGCAGGAATGTAACTGCTGAAGTGCAAGTTAAGCACTAGTCAAGGTGCCAGTTAGGAAGGGAGGTGCTCTCTGAAGAGTTGGGTCTTCAAAAGCTTCTTGAAGGTAGAGAGGGACGCCCCTAATAATAGTGAGCAACTTTGAATAGGATAAATATATGTCACCGTTGCATTGCTGGTGCTTATATGTTCGAATTTGGGTACATTCTAAATGCCACTCTGCCACTAAATTCTTCTATATGCCACTCAATGTACACTCTAAATGCCAATGATGGCAAGAAACCGTATTCAAAAGATGCGTAAAATAACATGCCCTTTCGTTGATGGCTTTAGAAATTGATGGTGAACTGCATGGTGCCACCTAAGCATAGAATTACACACACAAACTCATATACACATGCAAGCACACAATGTCCCATCCATCTCCAAAGTGTGCATACCATACTTTCCTACGCAGTTGGTTTCTGCTGTATGGATGTGGGAGAGGGTCTATAGCTTCTGAAGTGTTTTTTTAAATAACATACAGTAATGGCTGACGCAAAGGCATGTAATCATGGAACTGGCTAATAACATTTACATTTTACATTTAGTCATTTAGCAGACGCTTTTGTCCAAAGTGACGTACAAGGGAGAGAACAATCAAGCTAAGAGCAATAAAAAACCTGCTGTGACAATAAATACTACTTTACATAAGAAATAGAAAAACGACCTAGAAAGGAAAAAGAAGTGCAGGAATGTAACTGCTGAAGTGCAAGTTAAGCACTAGTCAAGGTGCCAGTTAGGAAGGGAGGTGCTCTCTGAAGAGTTGGGTCTTCAAAAGCTTCTTGAAGGTAGAGAGGGACGCCCCTAATAATAGTGAGCAACTTTGAATAGGATAAATATATGTCACCGTTGCATTGCTGGTGCTTATATGTTCGAATTTGGGTACATTCTAAATGCCACTCTGCCACTAAATTCTTCTATATGCCACTCAATGTACACTCTAAATGCCAATGATGGCAAGAAACCGTATTCAAAAGATGCGTAAAATAACATGCCCTTTCGTTGATGGCTTTAGAAATTGATGGTGAACTGCATGGTGCCACCTAAGCATAGAATTACACACACAAACTCATATACACATGCAAGCACACAATGTCCCATCCATCTCCAAAGTGTGCATACCATACTTTCCTACGCAGTTGGTTTCTGCTGTATGGATGTGGGAGAGGGTCTATAGCTTCTGAAGTGTTGAACAAAGGTAAGGTAGGTAAAGAACACCATGTGCCCAATTATCAGACAAAGGCTTTCAGTTGTAAAAGGACTTGTGATATTTTGCAGGGCATGCAAAAGTCACTTCCTCAAAATTAGCATGATGATAAAATATGTGGCCCATACTTGGTTATTAAATGATAACTGACTTTTCATATGAGTTGTGAAAACATTAACGTTACTAACATACAATAATATACTGTATATACATTCAAAGTCCATAGTATTTGTATTACTTATGTAGGTACAGTGTAATAACTTCACTTGGCATAAACTGGGACTGACAAAAATGATAAACTGGAAGTTTTGTGGGAACATAAGATCTCTTTTAGCCCTCAGTTGTGCCTTGTCGATTCCTCTGTGTCTTCCAACAAAGAGCTGAAACTCTGCTGAGCCTGCTGCGTTTTTGACACAGAGTCAGGAATCTGGACGGGTATTGATGTTCAATTGATGAGCGTACGGAGGGTGGCTTTTGTCTGAGCACATGCCTAATTTCTCTGAGCATTATTCATTTCCCAGCCCAGACACACGGCAGAGAAAGTGCAGCTCTTCAGCTCATCCTTGTGGCTCAACTCCTTTATCCCGCCGTGGCCACCTACAGCAATGCTGTTTCTCCAAAGTGCAGTGTGGAATGCTGAGTGGAACTGCTCATGTGTTCCGGAATGCGGCGGAACACTGAATGCCACTGCTGGTGTTGTTCGGAATGCTGCAGAATACTGAGGACTGCTGCCATGTCCAAACAGCCTCTTGTGTCCACCAAAGCTAATGCTAAAAGACAGAGCTTACGAGTATACCTCACTGTGCATTAAACATGTTTGTTGTGGCCAGGATTGAAATTGAGTGTGTTCTTTCATGTGTGGCAAAGGAAAAGGAAAACTGTTGACGACCGTGGAGAATTGTTTCCCCACATTTTTTCCCTCTTGTGATGTATACTCTTCCCAGACAAAACAAATGCTTTTCTGTCACAGAGCTTTAATGAAGTAAAATGGCTGCCAGACTGGACTGGAGAATGTGGCGTGATAAGAGGCTCTGAGTGTGTGTAATGGCTGCTGGAGTCTTCGCTGACCTTTGATAGAAATACAACTATCACCACATCGCTCCCCCTAGTCCCCCTGTGTTGGGTTGCAGTCATGATGTGCTCATGAGATTGGGGTTTGTGTGTGTGCTGGTGTAACAATTGTGGGCTACTAGGGAGGTGTGTGTTGTGTGTGTGTGTGTGTGTGTGTGTGTGTGTGTGTGTGTGTGGAGGGGGCAGCTGATCGAGGGACTGTCACCTCCCATGTGAAATGTGTAATAATAAAATGTCCAGTATGATCCAGGCCGGCTGGGCTGCTGGAAAATGGATTTTAGTCCACATGGAACAGATGATTCTCAGACCACTGGGCACAGAAATGACTCTCTGGGACAGGTGCAGGAAGCGAGTGAGAGAGGAGGGAAAGAGAGAGAGAGGGGGAGGGAGAAAAAGAGAAAGAAGGAGAGAGAAATAGAAAAAGAGAGAGATGTTTGATTGAGAGGACATACCACAATTAATTTTTACGATAGAGGACATACGATAGTCTCGCCTTTGTGCACATTTTCCAGCAATAGTCAGTTGGCCAACCAGACGTCTAATAAATCACCTTATTATGGCACCAACTGGAGACCTGGAACATAATCAGCCCCAATGATTAACTCAAAGCACAAAGATCATGTCATAAACAATGCATTTATATCAATCAAGATTTTTACGGCAAGACAGATCAGCCTCACAGATTTATTCCCCTACCTCTGAATTACATTTTTGCCTTTGCTCGTTTATGTATGTGAGTCCTGTGAATTTCCACTCCATCATTTAGCAGTGATTTTTATCCAAAGGAACATAATGTCCATAGGAATGGGTATGCTCTCTCTCATCATCCCAGTGACCTCTGGAATTGCTTGTTCTCTGCATTTTCTAGTTGAAAAACAGGAAGAGAATGTATGCATGTATGTGTTTGTTTTGCTATACTGCATGAGGACACCCTTGACTGAACGTGTAAAAAATGGACGGGCACACTAAACAATCATTTCTCTATGCACTCAAAGCATCTCAGGTGCATGGAAGGAGAACTCATCTCACCACTGCCATTGTGCAGCGCCCACCTTGGCCTGTGTGACAGCACTCATATTGTGAGCCAGTACACTCACCACGCGTGGTCTATGTGGGGAGGCGAGCGAGCAGTATTCGTGTTGGGCTCTGTATTCGCATCAGAATACTCATACTGCCTTACTATATATCAGGTTCTTAACTGACTGAGTTTTCGGATGCGCCCTGGGGTATGCAGTTGTGTGGTAAGTCCCCGATCTCAGGCTTAGCGGCCGCTAGCCCTTGTTGCTTTCCAGTTCTGATTTGTCACAGCGGGCCAGGGATGCGACTGGCCTGCTTGAGTTCAGCCAGGAGCAAGGCTATTGATCGCACTCATCAAGGTTTGAAAATATGGATGAGCATTAGGGACTGACATTAATTAAAGATCACTTCTGCCTTGAAAGTCAATTACGTGAGAAGGAGAAAGAAGGGAGAAAGAGTGAGAGAGTGGGAGAGAAAGAGAGAGAGAGAGAGAGAGAGGGAGGGAGGGAGAGAGAGAGAGAGAGAGATTAGAGTCAGGCCTTTGTTCTAAGGTCTGTGCCCACTCACTCCCCCCCTGTTGCCTCTCACCCATGGCTCCTCTAGCTCATTCATTACCGTGTGCATTTTTCTCTGCGATTATTCGTCGTGGCAATCAATCGGGTCAGTAATGAGAAACACATACTCATTAAAGCGAATTCATATATTATCCATATTCAATAAACATGTGCTTGTGGCCTATCGCTGCTCACATAGAGATTTGGGATCGATAAGACATTTGAGTGTGATTCATCATTGTCTGTAGGGCTGCATATTTTAGCCCTTGTTTGGCACGCCATTTTGAAGAGGGACTCAGCCTGCAGACTGTCCCCCAGTGTGAGTTATATGACAAGCTAAGTAAGGCTCTGGACTTGAGAGTCTACCTAGAGCCTTAGACCTCTACTGCCCTCTGTGTCTCGTGTACTTACACTTCCTGACCACACCATTACCACTCCATCTCAGACAAAGGCTTTCAGTTGTTAAAGGACTTGTGATATTTTGCAGGACATGCAAAAGTCACTTCCTCAAAATTAGCATGATGATAAAAAATGTGGCCCATACTTGTTTATTAAATGATAACTGACTATTCATATGAGTTGTGAAAACATTAATCTCTGTTCAGGGAGATTGTTTTAGGCTCAAGGTTACTAACATAAAATAATATGTTTACATTAAAAGCCCTTATGCCTCCACATTACACCAGTACAGCCCACCTCACTTAATCACAAGTTACACCATTCCCCCACCCCACCACAGGGCACTGCACTCCTCTACAGCTGCCAGAGCCACTTCCACTGTGCCTGCTGCACACGACCCAAACATAGCTACCTATGCTCCTCACCAGAGGTGCCATGGCCACAAGCGTGTTCCATCTCCAGGGTAACGTCACGCAGTCAGTGTTCCACATGAGGAGAATCAGTATCAGCATTACATTTCTGTCACCTCCTACCCCACGTTTATTCTACCTCTACTTTGCCCTAAAGTACACACATACATATACATAAATACTTCTTCCAGCTTACCACCACTGTTGAAGAAGAGCAGTCTCTCTCTCTCTCTCTCTCTCTCTCTCTCTCTCTCTCTCCCTCGTTCAGAATGGAGTCATGGTATCACTGTATACAGAGCTGCTAGAGCACTGAATGATAACCGTAATAAAAGCCTCAATAGTACATTAACATTCAGCAGAACATACATATGTACCTTTCTCTCTCTCTCTCTCACCCACACACACACACACACACACACACACACACACACACACACACACACACACACACTCACGCAAATACATGTGCACACAACACCCACCCTCATCCCCACCTCCTTCACCAGCAAGGAGCAGATCCAATGTGATTAATGTCTGCTGTGTGTGTAAGCAATCACCCCCCCCCCCCAGGAAGGCTGTCAGCTGAGGACGATGCATCCTTCTCCATAAAGATGAATGTGGACGTGTCTGTGTGCTGGTCGTGGTGCAGGCCTAGCGAGCAATGGGTTTGTAAAGCTAGCGAGTTAAAGCCACCATCTCTCTCTCTCTCTCTCTCTCTCTCTCTCTCTCTCTCTCTTTCTCTCACCATCTCTCTCTTTCTATCTTCTGCATCCCCTGCTTCACATCCCCTTCTACCCGTGTCCCCCTGGTCTTCCACACCCACGCATCTCCCTCTCCTCTCCGCTCTGCTGGAGGTGGCCAGAGTCGGTCATGCCTTGACTACAAACGCTCACACTGTGAGATGCGAGTTGTTTCTTTATTTGACTGCGTTTCCAAGATAAGCTGTCTTTCCCTTCTCTCTGCTTCCATTTTTAAACTCATGGGTAAGAAGTCAATCTCTCTCCTTCTCTCTTTCTTTGTACACGCACACACAAAAACACGCACACATTAATGCTCCTAGTAGGCCCTGAGTGCATGAGACTAGGGCAAACAGAGGCCCATAGCTGAAGAGCACTGCGAGCCCCCCCCCCTATCCCTGCGACCACTGAATCATCCCTGTGTCCACGCTCGCACTACACTGCAAGACAAGAACAAGACCACTGGCCTGTTATCAGCGCGGGACAGCTCACTGCACCATCAAGGACCCCCCCGTTCGCGGGCACCGCTGTTGAGCCCGCCGTTAATTGTCCCCCTGATGCACATCATGTGGCGCGATTGATCTGCGCAGAAGGGCCCTAACTCAGTGGCACATGGGCCCATGGAGGAGTGAGACAGATGGCATTAAAGCCACTCCGTTAAACTGTCAGTGGCTGAGTGCCCTGGAAAAAAGGGAGCCCCCCCCCCTCTCCCACCCCCCCTGCACAAAGCCCCGGGCGGAAATGCCCAAATCAATAGCCTAACTTTGATTTAGCTCACCGGACTGGCCATCGGAGAGTGAGCAAATCAACCTCCAGACGGCACGGCGGGCTACACCTGTGAGTCGAGCGGCTCTCATTTGATCTACTTACAGGCCTGTCAGTACACAGCACTGTTCCTTTGAGCTCGCAACGATGATCATCAAATTTTCAGCACTGTTTTTGCCTCCTCACAGTAGGGCTTTCCGGCTAGATGTGTGCCTATGTGTTCTAGTGCGCGCGCTCGTGTGTGTGTGTGTGTGTGTGTGTGTGTGTGTGTGTGTGTGTGTGTGTGTGTGTGTCTGTGTGTCTGTGTGTGTGTGTGTGTGTGTGTGTGTGTGTATGTATGTATGTGTGTGTATCTGTATCAGTATCTGTGTAGCGTGCAGAGGCATGCTGTTCTTGTAAATAAAACCTTGTGGAGCCTTGCCTTCTAAGGAAACACAGAGACTGCAACTGTACCCTGTAAATCGTTTGTTTTTCTTGCGCAAGCATTGTTGTGGACAATAACATGCTGGTGTTGGCTTTTTTAAAGGGGCTAAATTGCCCTAAAACACTGTCAATTTTGTCTTCCCATTCGCCATGAAGTCTGAAAGCCTCAGGCACTTAATGCCCACACCTGCCCACTCTCATCTGAGCCTGAGTAGGGAAGGCAGCAGGCCTCGGAGTGACTCTGGATGGACTTTTACTAGGTAGTTATACAATGGGATAATGGGGATAAGGTGCTACTAGGAGACACACAACCGGATGCAAACATTCATAGAAACACACACACACACACAAACATACATACACACACACACACACACACACAAACATACATACACATAATGCATCAAAAGGAGAGTGTGTCGAGAGAGAGGAGCTGGAGAAAAGCGGTGATGTTGAGGTCTGAGTTGGTGTGAAACAGGGCGCTGCCTCCGTGGGAAGGGTGCTTTGGCACACGTTGTGGTGCAGCGATAGCTTTGATTCCCCTTCATCCATCACCGTGATTGGAAGGATCCATCCGCATCTGTGCCGTCCCTGGCTGCCATTGAGGCTCGATTCCGCCGGGGCCCTAATGTAATGGCACATGTTTCCCATCATGCCTCTGAGGGGCGCAGGCAGCCTGGCCGATGTGTGCATCAGCATCCCCTCTGATATCGACTGGGGAGAGTGTTCTTTCCTCCTCTCTCTCTCTCTCGCTCTCTCTCTCTCTCTCTCTCTCTCCCTCACTCTCTCCGTTCTGCTTGGCCTCTGCTCTCCAGCTGATGCAGTACCGTGCAGACCTGCTAGGGGACAGTGCGGCACCATGAAAGACTCCCCTCATGCCAAAGCAGAGAGGCAAAGGCAGAGGCAGAGGGAGAGAAGAACCTTCTCTGTGTTCCACCTTCATTAAGCGTCACACTCCACACTAGTCAGCCAGTGCGTCGCTGCTAATGCGCTCTCTTGTTTCGGCATAATCCACAGAGTCCAGGACACCAGGAGATCGGGCACATGTGTGGTGTAGGTGAGCGCTGGAGCTTCCAGGAGCTGCCAACAGCAGCAGCACCCGTCTGCTCAGATCACACACGTGTTGTCACATTGTCTTTGAGGCTGCCGCAGTAGCTCCGTCTGGGGCACCAAGGTGGGAGCCTATCGGAAGCCTCTTCTGAATGCCAGTGCTCTGAAATACAGGAAGCGATGAACACACACGGGTAGACACACACACACAGACACACACATACACGCACACACACACACACACACACACACACACACACACACACACACACTCAGACACACAATGAAACACGCATATACACACATCCACACACACACACCTGC
The DNA here is from genome assembly GCF_900700415.2 of Clupea harengus. NCBI lineage: Eukaryota > Metazoa > Chordata > Actinopteri > Clupeiformes > Clupeidae > Clupea > Clupea harengus. The sequence continues at coordinate 24,631,957 of NC_045154.1, forward strand.
ATGCACACACACACACGCACACACACACACACACACACACACACACACACACACACACACACACACACACACACACACACACACACACACACACACACACACACACACACACAGATAGGCTGGTCATGGTCCCTAACCAGCCCCCCCACCTACACCTCCCATTGATTTCTATAATGGCTCTGAACTTTGGTGGGGAAGTGGGAGGAATGGATGGAGGGCGAATGACAACAGCCTATCAGCGCGAAGTTGGATGGCTGTGCCGACCTTGCCTGTGACCCTGGCCATCCAGTGCTCTTTAACCTTTGACCTTTAGTCTCAGGTCTGTGGGAGGGAGATGGAGCTCTCTCTGTGCAATGCTTAGCCCACATCACTCCATCTCAGAAAAAAAACACCATTGTGTTGCCAGCTGTGTCAGGATGAAATGATAATACACACACACACACACACACACACACACACACACACAGACACACACAGACACACACACACATAAGCAGAGAAATAATCAAATCATCCTGTCCAAGGCAAACACTCAGTCACTTCGCCGCTCAAGTCTATAAATAGTGAAGTTGTGAGGGGGTGGTGAGAGACTTCAGACTAGTCACCGGCAACTTTGGCTAATCGTTGCTGGCAAACGCACCCAGAAGCTCACTGGCTTGGACCAGTCGATGTGCGTCTGTTTGCGCCGCAAAAGGGAAAGAAAGGAAAGCAGTAGATCTGACCACCAGCTTAACGTCGGCGGATGTATTGAGACTTTAATTGTGGACGGCGCTGTCTGCAGCGGCACGTCTAAACGCTCGGACCGGAGGGGGATCGTCTCACGGTCCTCCTGCTGCCTCTCGCAGAGATGATAATCAATGAGTGTGAGCTGCCAGTTAACACCTGGAGGGGGGGGGGTATTAATGGGGCTCTCTCTGGGGTGGTTTGGTGTGTGTGTGTGTGTGTGTGTGTGTGTGTGTGTGTGTGCTTTTGTTTGAGGTTTTTGGCTCTGATCTTCAGTGAGCCTGTACAGCACTCGCTACCCTCATCCCTAAATCTCCCACCCCCATCCCCATGCCCATGCTCTGCCAGGCTGCAAGCCCAGAGGATACCTACATGCCTCGCGGCCATCTGAGCTTACCTGCCCTCCTTTCTCCTCTTCACCCCTCCACCCCTCCACCCCTTCTCGATCCTCTCCTTGCCTCCCTACTATACCATCCCCTCTTTGTTCTCCACCTCCATCCACCTCCACCCTCCTGCCCTTCTTTTCCCCTCTTCCCTTCCCTTCCTCCCTCTCTCCTATCCTTCTATGGACCTGATGAAATATAGCCAAGGTCCACACCACCGGAGGAGCCTCCAGAGGCCAGCGGGCAAAATCCTTGGATCCCAGGAAGCTATCCCTGTAAGGATTCCTGTGAAGTGTCCCTTTAATGGATGCTGTTGCCCCCAGCACTGCCATTAGGAAGTGACCTGCTCGTGAACAGGTTCTGAACACCCTCAAGCTGCCATGAAGAATGGCCACCCCATGAATTATAAACACGTGAGTGTGATTGTGTGTGTGTGTGTGTGTGTGTGTGTGTGTGTGTGTGAGTGAGTGTGTGTCTATTTGTGTGTGTGTGAGTGTGTCTATTTCTGTGTGTGTGTGTGTGAGTGTGTCTATTTGTTTGTGTGTGTGATTGTGTCTATTTGTGTGTGTGTGAGTGTGTGTGTGAGTGTGTGTGTGTTTGTGTGTGTGTGTGTGAGTGTGTCTATTTGTGTGTGTGTGAGTGTGTCTATGTGTGTGTTTATGTGAGTGCGCTTACTCGTCACATGTCTGTTCAGGTCTCTATATAGAGAGAAACAGTGTGTTTGTTTCTGTGTCTGTGTCTGTGTCTGTGTCTGTGTCTGTGTGTGTGTGTGTTTGTGTGTGAGTGTATGCACATGTTGCATGTCCATTCACATCTATATACACAGAGTATGTGTGTATGAGTGTATGTGCGTATCTTCATATGTTCTCTCACTTCTACAGAGTATTTGCTCACTCTCCGCCCACCCCCTGACCACCATGCCCCCCCCCCCCCCGCCCATGCAGGCTCAACAGCAAATCCGCGCAGCCCCCTCCTCCTTCCCTTTGAGATGCACGCTGTCTGCTGCTTGGCCTTGCAGGTGACGATCTTGTTAAATGCCTGGCTAAGCTGGAGACTGACAGGCACACCTGCTTGTCAGGGCTGATCGCAACGCTCTCAGCAAACAAACTAAGCCTGCCCACGGACCGGCTAATCCAGCCACATTACGTATTAATAAGGCCTCAGATGCAGGAGCCATCCCCATGCAGATGAAAGAAGGCTTTTCCTCCAAGTTTGCAGGGTTCTTGCAGGGTTGGGGGGTTGTGTGTGTGGGGGCGGTGGGAGTGACCACTAAGGGTGAGAGGCCTGCAGGAAACCGTGTTTGAATTGCTGCAGTACATGTTTGAGAATCTCTCTCTTACAGGAGTGGAAGGAGCAACTGCAATGTACACGAAGGCAAGTGAATTTCCAATGGTGTACATAAGTCCTTTTTATATGAAGTATACAGTATGTGTGCTTGTGTTTGTGTGAGTGATTGTTTGGAATTAGTGTGGAATGTTCCTGAACACACACACACACACACACACACACACACACACACACGCGCGCACACACACACACACACACACACACACACACACACACACACACACACACACACACACACGCACACGCACACACAGACGCACACACACATTGCACTGTATGCTAAGTGCTGAATAAGGTGGTGCAGAAACACATACAGACAGGCAGAAAAAAGTTACTGTCGTTTGTGAAAGTCTTTGGAATGATAACATAGAGTTACCACAAAATGTCATTCATTAAAAACTTCAAAGCCTTTTTGACTTCATGTATATTTCCTTTAAATCAGATGAATATAATTTTACTGGAATGGACTTTGGATGCACAGTTCCTTTCCCAGACACTGCAGTGCTTTATAAGCAGTACTGAGAGCGGTGGGCCAAACTTCAAATCTGATCAGCCCACACAAGTTTAATGGGGCTGAGATCCGCACTGCAAGGAACAGGGATGGTTACATATAGATGTGTGAGTGTGTGTGCGTGTGCGTGTGTGTGTGTGTGTGTGTGTGTGTGTGTGTGTGTGTGTGTGTGTGTGTGTGTGTGTGTGTGTGTGTGTGTCGGTGCAGTTCTGTTTCCAAACTCTCATCTCTGAAAAAGCAGCTGAGATCAAAGCTAGGGAGTTCTTGGGATGGACAGATATGATAATGATGATCAGTGGATGAAGCATGATCAAAGATGGCCCTCATAACAAAGTTCCTCCATCGCTCTCTGCTTTAAAGACACCCATCATATTAGAATATACGACTTCGCTTCGCAACCTGAAACCGGTGAAGACAGTGACTAAAAATGAGAAAACACACACACACAAACACACACACACACACACACACAGAGGCTTTGACTTAGCCAATCAATAAACAAATGTAATTAAGTGAGTACAATAAACTGCCACCAGAGCCAGGTCCCTGCCCACTCTTGTCACTCAGGCCCTGTTCCAGTCTGGGGGGAAATGTTCAGCTAGACGCCACAGGCTTAGCCGCGGCAAACTGGCTAAGAAGTGCAATTAACCGTAATGCCCCTGTTAGTTAAAACTAAACTCATCAGGAGCTCGCTGTAAACCAAAAAACAATGGCCAGTGTTTGTGGACACGCCTGGCAAGATCTAATTCTGCGGCGGGATCAAAATCATTAACTGACTGGCTTCAGTTGGCTGAGCGGTGCAGACCGCGAGTTAGATGTGTGACGGTGGTTATTGATTCAAGGTGTAGTTTGAGAGAGCGAGTTTGTTCGTGTTCGTGTGTGGCCTGCGTGGGTGTATTGTGTGTGGTGGTATGACATTTGCAAGAGTTACACATCTAGTTTTTTTTCAACTTTCTCTCTCTCTCTCTTTCTCTCTCTCTCTCTCTCTCAGTGTGTGTGTGTGAGTGTGTGTTTGTATGTCTATCCCTATCTCTATTTCTCCCTTTCTCTCAAAGAAAGAAAGAAAAAGTACGAAGCCTTTGCTCACCTCTGTGTGACTTGGTGCTCTTTTGTGTAACTTCACCGCACTGCGCACTGCGATATGTGTGGTGTAGGCTGTGAGAACAAGTAGCCGTAGGGGGCTAAGAAATCTGATGTTGAAGACAAAGAGAGTGAGAGACAGAAAAAGTGAGAAAGAATGAGGAGGAGAGAGAGAGGGGGGGGGGGTAGAAAGAGAGACAGAAAGAATGAAGGAGAGATAAAGAGAGCGGGAGGAGCAGAAAGAGAGAGTGAGAGCAAGAGCCAAAGAGAGAGGGAGAGAGCAAAAGAGAGAGAGAGAGCTAAAACAGAGAGGGAGAGAGCAAAGGAGAGAGAGAGCTAAAAGAAAGAGGGAGAGAGCAAAAGAGAGAGAGAGAGCCTTTGTGTCTCATTCCAGGTGAATGGGGGGCAGGATTCACTCCTCTCTCAGCCTAAGATTGCACGCTGTTAGGTGGAGAGGATGTGGTTAAAATCCCCCTGGGTGTCTGCTTTGTGTGGAGGGCGAGAGACTCTGATTCTCTGCCAGTTACACACAGTCAAATCAGTTGGGCTCCAATGCCAGTTATACACAGTCAAATCAGTTGGGCTCCAAACTGTTTTCTGGAATGGATTTGTTTGCTGACTTTGATGGTGTTAAAGGCCTTGTCTCTTTGAGAGACTTTTTCTTTTTTTCACTTTTGATTTGGCCCGGGCTTTGTTTCATAATGCTGTGTTCTGTCAAAACAGACAGTTTACCTTGATAACGTGCAGGAGGTTGAAGCACTTCTTTTCATTTGTTGCAAACAGGGAAGACTTTGATCTGTTTTGCAACATTAATTCAGAAACATATAGACCAATCAAGACCGAACAAAAAGATCCATAGGCATTGTGACCTTGAGGTGTCCTTTGTATGTGTGAATGTGCATGTCAACAGCAAATGCATAACTTGGTCCAAGTGTGTGGCAGTAGCATGGTTCTTTACACTATTGGTATTACATACATATCATATCTGCAGAGTATCTAAGTAAGGGGGCTACATTGGTTGTAGGCTAAAGAAGAATGTTCATTGTTTTCAGGAGTGTAATTTTACCTGGAAATAGGAAATTGTATGTTCATAAACATGAAATTACAATTCATGTAATTTACATGAACATCCCATTTCTGTATGATTGGTTATGGTACACAGACAAGAGTGGTGGCTTTAAATCATTACACGTTTCATTCTGGTGCTCTACAGCTGAAGTGTGCGTGTCATTCTTCATGTCACTGTGTTTGTGTCTGTGCCTCTGTGTTTTTTTTTTTACGTGTGTGGGCATGTGATCATATCTGTGTTTGTGGAATGTATGGTCTGTTGAGGTCTTCTAATACATTAGCGCAGATGGGCAGAGACAGTAATTTCATGTCATGATCTAGTGCACAGGAAAGAATTACACCGCTAATGCAATTTAATCCCACCGCTCCCCTCCTGAGACTGCCACAGAGAGTAAATGAAGCTGTTGCCTTATTAAATACAATAATAGCATTCAGTGTGTTTGGGTGTAGCAAACTGTATGGTAGACGTGTAAAGACTTTCACAGTATGAGCCGCAAAATATTAACACCCACGACTAGCTTTTAGCGGTAGGTCCTAAGCCTCAAGTGGATATGTTCCCCCTCTAAATTGGGTCCAGGTTATGGCTTTGGAGGTATGCGCGGGATGGATTTTTCAGCCCGCTCCTGCATAGATTCTGCCCTGTTCCTGCCTGCTTCCGCAAAACTATGTAATATTTTGTCCCAATATCGCCTGTAAATTCCTGTAGGTTGACATTTACACTGGATGGAGTTCTGCTCGTGCCCGCTTCCATGAAAATATGCCATGCGTAAAAAACACCAATCTTTCGCCTGTTTATGTAAAACGTGGTTTATTTCTTGCTGCTCTCCAGCAAACACGAATAACATTCTCCAGTTTGAGAAAAATCTACTTTTATTTCATTTCATACATATATTTATCTTTTACAGGAGTCCCGCGAGTCATGTCTTTCTCCCGCTCCTGCACCAGTTTCTTCTCGCCTGCACCCGCACTCTGCAATCCAAATAAGTCTTGCACCGCACTCTTCTGCACCGGTACCCCCGGAGGAATGCAGCCCACTACATGGCTTCCTTTCCAGCCCACTCTCAGCACCTATTGTTATGCAACAGTTTGATTAAGAGTGATGATGTCCAATTTTTTGTCTTCAGGTCTTCATCGTATTTCCACAGTTACTCAGAACATTATTGGAGCAACTGTAACTATATGCCCTGGACCAGATGCTAGGCTTCTGCACAGAACCTGTGTTATAATGTTATTTAAATGGCCGTCATAGACAATTAATAAACCATGTATTGACACATTGACAATGAGGAATACTAATGGTCTTAGGGTCAGGTTATGGTCAGGGTTAGCTGACAGTTGATTGGTTGATAGTTGCTGATAGTTTGGTAATTTCATGCATCACTGAAGTAAACGGTATATATTAATGTTGAGCTAGTACTATTAAGGTCCATCAAAGACTACGGGTCTGGGAAGGCTGTATGGTGTAGCCAGTTCACACAGTGTCAGTCAGTGCAAATGGAGTCTATCAGGATGATGACGGATGATGGGTGGGCAACGCCTGAGGCCTGGGGAGCATCAGTCTCTGTCAGAGCGAGGCTCTTACTCTAAAACAGGCCAGGTGAGGGTTAAACACGCTTTTATGCAGGATGGAGGAGGGCAGTGGGGGAGAGGCAGTGGGGGTTTTAAATGGGAATAACCAGAATCACAAGGAGTGGTTTCTTCCTGGAAAAGCAGACACATAATAGCATCCGGATAAGTGCAGAGTTGGTTATTAATGTAAACATTACACTTTCCTTGTTCTTTCTTCTCTCTCTCTACACACACACACACACACACACACACACACACACCAACCCACACAGCCACTCTCACTACAATGTTACCGTAATTTCCACTCGATATTAAGGGTTCATGAACTGTATGCCACCGTGATGACTCTTCTATGTTCACCACACGCCCATGTCTCCACAGCACTGAGCAGTGGCGGTATTGCATTGGTTGGTCAGCCGGAAGGCCCTCTGTCTTTACCCTGCCGTTTTGCTGTTCCATGCTCCCCGGCTGGTCTGCAGTGGTGACTGTCCGTGACCCTCAGCTGAGGTGGTACAGTACAATACCCCAGAATCCATGGGCCTAACACCCACCACATCTCACCCCACCCCACCCCCGCATCCCTTGCCAATTCTCCTGAGGAAATCTGAACAGTGATTTCTTTAAAGCTGCAGTAAGGCGTTTTTGTCTCAAACTACAAGTCAGCTATGTGACAGTCAAGAAACATGGCTTGCAATGGCCAATAACAGCAGAGGTAGCACTGATAAAAGCTAACTGATGTATTTCAACGATTTATTCAGCAATGTTTCTCTGTAAAAGCTCTTGCCTCTTTTTCTGGTTTCCAACCTGAAGCATAGTCAATAGCCTGGATGGATCAAAACCTATATGCACTATTCATGCAGGTCAATGGTGTTCTAGCATGATAGCTATATTAATAGCCTACTAGGGCTGTCAAGCAATTAAAAAAAACTAATTAATTACATGATTTGGTAATAATTACTGTAAATTAACCTCGCATATGAATTTGCTGTGAGAAGCATTTAAAAATCTGTCAGATTTGCCATTGACGTAAAGTGACAAAATAAACAAGCCTTTGCAGTGTGCTGTTCCTGGGGACGCGCCTAAGACTTTCCTTTGGTGACTCGGACTCTGGGACACTGACACTGGGGAGTTGAGACTCGACTCTGACTTGAAGTTTAGTGACTCGACTACAACACTGCTCAGAACAGAATGTGTAATTTCTATGGCAACCTAGGTACCTAGTTAAGTAAGATTAGTTAACTAGATGGGCAGTTTAATCCTGAATCTTGTCTCTTTAAACTTTGTGATCTTATAATTAACATAGAAATGATATCTCCTCGACTGTTATGCAAGTCAACGTTTTATCAATTATGAACTTTACAGCTGGCAGTGCAAGCTACATAGGATGCGAAAAAAATATACCGGCCAGATGGCAGTATCCATATTAAAGATACAAAACGTCCATCGAAACCCTTCTCATCCAGAGTGAGTGACAAAAACAATAATGTCAGTATTGCTGTTGAGGAGATGTGAGAAAAGGTGCTGTACTCAGGAAGCAAATATAAAATAGCATCTAGATAAATGCTCAGTTTGTGTGCCTCCACTTCAGGTTATTAATATTTTTCTGTTATATGTTGGCTTGCCTGCAGTTATGACCCTGGTCCGGTAAAGGCCCTGGTTCCTTCCCTTGTACTATCCATGACCCCAAAATGTTTTTTTTTTCTGCTCGGTATGCGTACACATTATAGCATCCAGATAAATGCACTTGTAAATGCATATATTATAACCTCTGTGACCATCAGAAGCAGTGGATAAAAGCAGTACCCCAGATTACAGGGGACAAGTTTGAGTCACTGGACTTTCCATGACCGTCTCCCTCCTGCTCTACATTTCCTCTGAAGAGACCTGATGCTTTTTGCTCATGCTCTTTCTACACAATGCATGTATATCATAGCATGTCAATTACAGCTTGTTTCTATGTTGCTTTTTCACATTCTCCAGCTCTGTCTGTGGTATTAATTCTATATGACAGAGGTGGTTGAGACTGTCAGCCCACAATGCTGTGGCCTCCCCATTAACCCCCTCTCTGCTGATCTCCAGCTTTGAGTGGAGTTAAGCCCCACCATACCACTGTCTGATGTATGTATGTTTGTGTGTGTATCTATATGTGTGTGTATATGTGTATCTGAATGCATGTGTATGTTTGTGTTCGTGTGTGTGTGTGTGTGTGTGTGTGTGTGTGTGTGTGTGTGTGTGTGTGAGAGAGAGAGAGAGAGAGAGAGAGAGAGAAAGAGAGAGAGACTGCTGACTGTGTAGCTTTCTCTGAATGCTCGATAAGGTCTGCTTTAGCTGACGTGGGGGTAGTGGTACCGTATAGCCGGCCATGTAATGTTATTCCCATCCCAATTTGCTGCTATAACATGTTCATTAGTGAGGCAATTAAAGGGAAGGAGGGGATCTAGAAGGAATGGGTAAACGAATTAGGCCCAACTGGGTCTGCTGTTCGTGTGAAGGAGCAGGGATGGGTGGTGGGGGTTAGTCTGGGGTGGAGCTCTCCATTCCTTTTTTAATGAGCCAGATTTTGTACTTTATTTATTTACTTATTTTTCTTGCTGAAGGTAGGGCTCTGTTAATGGAGTTTGGATAATTACAAGAGAGCACAGACAACACCCGAGCACCGCCACGCTGAGGCTTCATCCTTCCTCTCCCTCTCTCTCTTTTCTCCGCACTCTATCGATCCCACGGGGTGCTGTGGCCGCTCCGTGGGTGTCCCAGCTGCCGTCGCATTGCCTGCGGGGCATCGCGCTAAAGTGCACGTTCAGGGGTTTCAGCCATGGCTGGTCTGGGGGGAGTGTGGAGTGTAGGGTGGGGTAGGGTGGTGGTGGTGTAAGGTGGAGGACCATAGAGGATGCTGGTGGTAGTTTCTATTATGTTATCAATATCGCACCCCCCTCTGTAATAGGAGGAGGGGCACAGCTCAGAGGTAACAGCCTGAGTAAAGAGGAGGTAAAGCAAATGTTTGCTGGAAAAAATGTGATATCAGTCCGCCCAGATTGATTCCTGTATCGATTGGGCCCAGTGCCTCTGTGATGCTCACGCCGCGCTGACCTCCGCCTTTAATGGATCCGCCGGGCTTTTCTCTGATTAAAGAGCTGGAGGCAGGGGAAAAAAGCACCAGAGGAGGCACCGCATTAAAAACGCAAGAAATGGTGGGGGGGGGGGGGGGGGGGGGCTGTTCCCGGAAGAAGATGTCAGCTTTGTTTTTTCACAACAGAGAAAAGCAAGAGGGCGCTTAGTGCAGAAGGTGAGGAGAGGCAACAGATGTGCTAGAGTCTCAAAAAGTCACTCCTAATATATATAGGCCTATACTGTATGTATACATTTTAATATATATCTATATATAAACAAAATTAAAACACATGTAAATCAACAAAATTGTACCCAAATTTTGCCCAAACATTTATATATACAGAAAATAAAGTATGCAATTTTATATATAAAATATTCTCTCTCTCTTTCTCTCTCTCTATATACAGTATATATATATATATATATACTCTGTATAATATCAGCCTGCAAATACTCCATACTGCCATTTGTAAAATGTGCAATGTTCTGAAATGTCACAGGCATTTAAGGTGACTCTGGCCCTTCAGCAATTGAATGGGTGTTTTTCAGCAGAGTCTGGTCTGTATAATGCTGCAATCACCTGCACCTTCATTTTCTACACCCAGTTTCTCTGCAAGCGTTTTGTACCAACGCAGAAAGACAAATCACACTTGGCATGTCCTCCCAGTGTTCCAAGGGAGCGATTTAACAGACCTTACTCACTGGCATTTGCATACCCGGCTCAGAAAGTGTTGCAGTGTGACTTTGCGCAGATATTTATGCTAATACCCACAACGACGTGCCCTGCGAGGCAAATAATAAAAAAAAAAACCTGACTGACCAGCCAGACTTAGTCACCGTAAATGCCCTCTTCAGCATGCAATACGTTTCGCTCGAGCCTGCTGGCCAAGCCCAGTAGTGAGGCAATGGGATGCAATGCGATCTGTTTAGGGCTATGGCCAGACCCGAATCAATAGAAGCGAAAGAGTAGCTTTCATAAGGGTTGACAAGGAATATCCGCGTGTAGAGCTACCCTCCAGCAGCAGAAACCGATGCTTTATAATTTATATAATATATGTATATATATTTTTCTTTTGTAAGTGGAAATAGAGCCGCCTAAGAAAATAAATGGTGTTTTCCTACTCCTGCCCTTTCCTTTAAATGAATTTACAGACTAAATGTGTTTTTGCTCAGGAGCTTCTCAGTGTAATTCTCATTTCATCAAACGAGGATAAACTCTGCGCTTATTATATTACTACTGGGCTTACCTTCTAGGCACCTCTGTGTTTATACACTTTACAGAAATATTGTTGCCCTTTAATAAGACTTTGTGAATCACTTGCAAAAATGTATTAAAGCTGAAGAAACTGTGAAAGCCAGTGGTGGTATAATTAGTTAATCTAAAACAAAAATTGGCCATCCCCAGATAGGTCGCAGATAGGATAAGGCAGAGAGACAATAGTACAATGATGTTTTGATGGCAGAAACTTAATGCAAGAATAAAAGCTTTCATTCATTACCTCCTCATAATGAGGCCACCTCTGACCATTTGCCATCATCTGTTATATTGGCTTTACCTAATATAGGCCTGCAATTGTAATATTTCCACATAGTAGGTCTTATGCTGATTCTTTCAAAAGACACCTGACCTTAAGGTTGCTTGACTCAGCCACTAGTGACTGGACGCAATATCAAATGTCCTCCCTTGACAGTTGTGAACTTTAGTGTCCTGTCATGGGCCTGTATTTATCCAGTGATGGCTTGTCACAATTTCAAAATGTAGCTGTTCGTAATAGTCGCTGTCATTTGTAACATTAAGTGTTCTGGGTGAAGTCTAGATTACACAGACGTGGTTCATGGGATCGAACTCTCGACTCGCACGCATGCATACTAAGGCGATCTACACATGGTGTTTCACACAGATCCAAGCTACCTAAAGCACAGTGCTTACCTGACAGCGGAGGAGAGAGCAGCTTGAGGGGAGGCGAGCGTGTAGGTGTGTGTATGTGCCCTGTCAGGGTTCAGCCTCCTCACGGCCCTAAGTGGCAATTTCCATATTTTTCTGCATGGCTTCCCTCCATGCATGGATACCAAGGTGTTTCTGTCAGTGCCAATGAGAGAATGAGAGAGGGTCTTCCTCTGACCACTCGGTCCAGCTATCACCGAGGTTAATCAGGGGGCTTGCAACAATCTCCCAGCCTTTCCACAGATGCCACACATCTCCTATACCTTATTTCACCCACGTCAAAAAGCTCCTAAACTTTCCTTATTCTACTTATCCCTCTTCATTGGGCTCTTATAGCAGGTTAAGGGAGTGTCAACACTGCCTAGATGCTGGTGTTTTGGTGTTTTTATTAAGTCAGCATCTCTTTTATGAATGGCAGCTGGTATTGACTCATAAGCCTCATTTGTGAAGTAGGTCTGGTTTGCTATGGTTATTGAAATGACACCATGATGCTTCACCTGCATGTTTTAGTGACATGTAATAATGCCAGCATCTGAAGGACAAGCAGCCAGGTAAAACAAAATATAAAATCCTGAGAGTTTGTCAGGAGAGCTCAAGCTAAACATTCCACCCAGTAAGGATAAGGATGTTTTATATATTTTATATTATTGATGGCTTGCATCATTGAAGATGACAAAATGTAAAAACTGTTTGGAGGAACACATTAAATATGCATGAGGCGAGGTGTTCAAGGTGAGTAAAGACAAGGATATTCATCATTCCCTTTGAAAGTGCAGCAATGCTATTAGGAGATAAATATTTATCATAGACGTGTGTGTCTGCCTGTGCGTGTGTGTGTGTGTGTGCAAACATGGGTGGATATGTGTGTGTAAGGATGTACCTTGGTGGCCACAGTTTTCATGTGCATTTTCTTGTGTGTGTTCATATAATATTTAGAAGTGCCAGCCACACTGTCTTTCAAGTGTGAAAAGATTTGCCTTTTAAATCCTTTTGAGCGATACTGTATATTCAGTATTTACACTTTACAAGTTTACAGTAAAACGTTTTATACCATGTAAGTCCATTTTGCCATACATTATTGACCCTGACCATAACTGCACTTTTAACCACATACACTCATATAAGAAGTGCACTTTAATAAATATAGATTCAAGCAGCGATGATGGGTCCAAGCAGCCCAGCAGGAACTAGTTGCCATGGAGACTTGAAGTCATTGTGTCATGGACATGGCTGTAAGAACTCACAGCAAGTTTCATGTCAATTGACCAAAGATTGGCTGAGATATGAGCTCACTTCCTGTTTGGCCAAATTTGGTCATATTCCATAGGCTGATGAATGGTTTTAAAAACAAAAAATCTGTCTGATAAATACATTTGTGAGGTTTGGTCTGAAGATCATCTGTGCTTTGTGGTTTGTGGTCTTTTTAAGGTGTTTTTTTTATTAAATCCATTATGGCAACCACAAAAATGTGGTCGACATGACAGGCTATCATGTCTCATCCTTGGAATCTCCTAAGATACCACCATACAGAACATAAGGTCCACACATAAAAAAAAGTGTAGGACAAACACGTTTGTGTTTATTGCAGTGCAGCTTAGAGTTTGTGCTTATGGTAGTGTAGTATAAAGTTTGTGCTTATTGTAGTGTAGTGTAGAGGTTATTTTGGACAACCTCAGGAAGGGGTCCCGAGTCCACACAACATGTTTACCATGTCGATACATAAAACAGCTGGTGACAAACAATCCTGTTTGGCAGTTTTGTCACCGAATTTGACTGGCTGTAATCGACAAATGCTTTCACTAATCAAATCGAAAAGCCAACAAATAACTTCTGCTAAAAACATTTTCATTCTTTGTGTCTCAACAGCACAGCTGGTAATATTTAAATAATACACGCATTCTATGAAGGCTTGAGGGTGGTCCGTTGGTGTATTCGTGTAGATTTTGTTATACGCAAAGTTTGTGTGTGCATGCATGTATTCTGGGAAAGTGTGCCAGTCGAATTGAGTTGACATGTGAGATGACTAACATTACTGTAATGAACAGCAATGCAATTACACAACTGATTTGGGCTTAAAACCATCTCCCTTTGCTCTCTTGAAGTTCATAATTCCACCTCTACACAAGAAAATGTGAAGTGGGATTGCTCAGCAGTAGTAGAGGACCACTAACAGTAACTGCACGGAGCAGTGCACAGGAAACAGTGACAAAATTGTGTCGAGCAAACTATACAAGAACACACATATATTGATTAATCATTACAGTACATTAATCTATATATCTTCTGCTGGGATAGGGGTGCATACGTATCACATAAATGTACACTCTCTGGGCCTCATTTACTAACAGGATTGCGCCCATTTCAGGCGTAAATTAGCGGGTAAAGACATAAAACCGTATTTCCAAAGGAGGCGCACCTGAGTAAAAGCGCAGATTACCGCTGCTGGGAGGGTATAAGGGAAAGTGGGTGTTCGTCGCAAAGAGATGCGTAAAGTGCGCCTAATTGTGTATTAGTAACGAAACAAGAGGTGTTTTAGCATGCTGCTAAATGAAAACTATGTGCCTGCGAGAAATTTGAAAAATACGAACATCAGAAATATTATTTGTTTTGTTATGTTATTTTTTATATATAATTTAATATAGGCATATACAAACTGTCCCACCAGCTAGCTGTTACCCAGAATCACCGCTCATTGTATGGTTTAAACCGTATTTTCACTTCATTTTCAAGCACACCGAGTACAGTGCACACCTTCTGCGTAGGAGTAATGGGTATCTATTCAGGAAAAGTACGTGTACTCGAAGTACACTAACTAAACTACCGGTAAGTAAATTGTAGAGACAGAGCAGCATATTCATTTCACCTTCCATGTTTATTTTGACGTTATAGCCTCTCTAGCGCAAGCTACCCCCAGTGCCATGGCAACCAAACGTCTGAAAACTTCAGTTTCCCCTGTCCAGGCAAATAACGCTTTTTAACTGTGCCACTAGAGACATGTATTCATTTTTCTAGGGCAAAATAAATGATTAAAAACAGCAATTCCAAAAATTATGAGAGGGTGAACACTGCACTGTGAAGCGGCAATGATAAGAAGCGGCGCTAAAAATGAACATAATAATAATAACAATAAAACTTAAGGAGAACAACATGTGCTTGCGCTTGCTAGTGCAATCACATAATAATAAGAAAAAGTAGAAAGACAATGGGCTTCGCTGCTTGGCCCCCAATAATTGATTAGCATATGGTTGATTGATTAGTATATAGACCATTGCATCCAAGGCTATGTCATGGCAAAAAGTGCCTGGGTGCCAAAAAGAGCCCGGTTGATGTAATATTGGCTTTCGAACGACTCTTGAGTGACAGTTGCTATACCAACGCTTAGCATTACGTAACCTGGACACTACGTAACCCGGGCACTTTTTGGTCAGTCTCAAGAGTCGTTCGAAAGCCATCAGCTACTTGTTAGTCACTTAATATTGTGCCTAAAACTATTAAGTATTCCGTTTTAGCTACACCTGCCGGTATCCTGTACATCAACATTTGCAGTCAATACTACTTTTTGAATCGCTATATATTGTGGCTAAACACATTTTTACCCGGTAAATTAAGTGTTCCATTTTAGCCGTTTACATCATCATTTGCATTTCAATTGAAATTGTTTAGAGTAGAAATTCGTTTTTATAAAAAGGAGAAAATATACTGATATACGGTGCTTGTTTATCTACCGTTTTAGCAAGCCAGCCAGTTAATTTGCTAACATCTTAAATAATATACGGTGCTTGTTCATCTACCTTTTTAGCAGGCCAGCCAGTTAATTTGCTCACATCTTAAATAATATACGGTACGGTGCTTGTTCATCTATCTTTTTAGCAAGCCAGCCAGTTCATTTGCTAACATCTTAAATAATATACGGTGCTTGTTCATCTACCTTTTTAGCAAGCCAGCCAGTTCATTTGCTAACATCTTAAATAATTTAAGATCTACCATTATTTGTTGATATAGGCCTATTTAGAAAAACTTGGGAGAGTTCATACTAGCTTGCTAGCTATACACTAAGCAAAATAATGTGCCCCAGCTAACGGAGGAATTGCTAATCGCTAACGAGATGCTAGCGGCGATTTAACCGGTTGAAATTTACTTACTTTGACACTATAACAAACTTGTGAGTCAACAACTTTCCTAACACAGTCAAACATCAAGCACATGGTTTATTGCAGGTAAAATACAGGCAAGCTGGTCTCAGGTAGCGAAGTATAATGTGAGATGCTCTGGGGTAAATCGCGTTATTGAGGTAGTCTGACTTCCAAAAAGAGCCCGGGTGACGTAATGCTAACGTTGGTATAGCAACTGTCACTCAAGAGTCGTTCGAAAGCCAATATTACATCACCCGGGCTCTTTTTGGCACCCGGTCACTTTTTACCATGACAGCTACAGTAAAATAAAGTTTAATCAGAGAGTTATGTAATTACACTCTACATTAAAAGGGGGATTTTTATTTCACATCAACTCTACAGGTATTAAATGCTTTGGTTAATACAAAACCAAAATATATAACTATATTAGTCTTAGTCAGTGCTTGTTTGAGGACTTGTAAATAGCGTTTAAAAGTCAGACATCAGAAGTTTTCCCTCTAAACCATGAATAGCTCACCACAAAGTTTGTTCTTTTTCTTTGGAGCTTTCACCAACAACTTTTCCTAATTTAGTTTACTTGTTCACTCTGACTTTACATTTGAACTGCTTCTTATCCACTCGGCATGTCCCTGAAATGGAAGGTGTTTTGGACAAGGCCGCAATTACAGTAGTGTCTGCCTGCTGCAGCACCCCTGTCTCCCCTCCCTGGCGATGTAGGAGAGGATTGCTCTGTTGTGCTCGCAGGTTTGGCAGGTTCTTGTGATGTTGGTGGGAGGGTGCACTCAGAGCTGAGCGGGGAGGCAGCAGAGGAGACCTCTGCGCAGACAGCAGCCCAACAGTCCCTGACTGATCTTAGGGCTGCGGCAACCAAAAGACTGTCAGCTCCAAATGAGAAATTTCAGGCTCCCCGCAAGCGGCTGCAGGTAGCTGAAAATATTTTCTGCTGTGTCTCCGCTTTATGTGTGTGTGTGTGTGTGTGTTTTTGTGTGTGTGTGTGTGTGTGTGTGTGTGTGTTCTTCCCCTCCTCTCCCTGAACCTCTTGCTGTAAAGCTGAAACTTTGTTGGCTGACCTTCAACGGCACAAAGAGGTAATGGATTCCACTCATCATAAGGCATCTGTTAAGTTGATTGGTGGACGAAACTCACGGCAAACACACGGCATCTCAAGATGAAATGCAGAAGATTGCCAACCAACCACTTCATTCCACCCTTATTTCTTTTTGTTACGGGCAATAGACGCTCAGAATGCTCTCTCCATATGTACGGCACCCATTTGCGTTTTACGATACATATAAGGTGTATGTCTTGAAAAAAAGTCTGATGTAGTCCAGTCATGATGGCAGTTCAGTAAAGAGGGTAATCAGTTGTAAATGTCTTTTAAATTAGCCATTCGGTTGACTGATGGCCAAAGCCTGACTCACTCATACGGTTCATGAATTGGAATACCGCTTAATTCATGGACCATATGTATTCCTTAAAATGACTAATGTGCCACTTTGGGCCTGATTTAAATGGCAGTAAACACACAGCTTTCTCTTGGTGACTGGGATAGCTTTGCACCAGTGACCACAATTTAGAGGGGGTTCGCTGGAGGTGCGCTGCAGGACTAAGGAAGGCAGGAATGTGATGCAGTGAAGTATTTGAGTGTGTGTGCGTGTGCGTGTGCGTGTGCGTGTATGGGTGTGATTGTGTGCAGCTTAAGTAACTGTGCTGCAATAAAACCTGTGTGTGTGCATGTGTGTGCTGGAGATAAGTCAGTCAGGGCACTGCTGCAGTAAACTAAACTTCATGAAGGCTAAGGCCGGAGGAGTTTACTGCCTTGCCTCTAAAGCAGAGATCATACCTTCACTTCATGTTTTGAATTACAGCTATAAGGACATCACACACACACACACACACGCACACGCACCAAGCATGCACGCACACACACACACGCGCGCGCGCACTCACACACGCACACACGCACCAAGCATGCACACACACACACACGCGCGCGCGCGCGCACACTCACGCGCACACGCACGCACGGACGCACGCACTTTCGCACACACACACACACAGACACAAGGCAGCGGCAATATCTGTGATGTATGAAGTACCGAGGTGTCACTAGTCCCTCCCCAGGAGGCATGTGCTTAGAGTCCACCAGTGTGATAATATCCATTTGCAAGTCCCCCTCTCAGCCCCACTTCACCTCCTGAGCGCACTCACAACGCTTGGAGATCTAATTGTGATGCTTTCTCGCTTTCTAATTATGCTCGAGTCCAAATGGTCTTCAACAAGTCAAGTGTTAGTTAGTTAGTTTGTGTGTATGTCTGTGAAAGTGTCTTGGTGTGTGTGTGTGTGTGGGGGGCGAATGTGTCTATGTGTGTCTTTCTGTGGTTGTGAGTGTGGATGCTTGGGTGGATGCTGAATGGGTTTGAGGCAGTGAGTTAGTCTCCGATTAATCGGCAGGATAGCCCCCTTTAATGACTTTCCCACACATGTTTTAAAACGGGAGTAAAATGTGACTTATGGCATTGCCAATACTGCATCTCCCAGCATGCCGTTCCCCCGAGGGAGATGCAGCGCCGGCGATATATCTCACTCTGGCTTGGACTGAGCGGATAAAAGTGAATAACGCTGACCAGCAAATGAAACGCTCCCAGCCTCGTACATCAGTTCCCCGGGTCAAACTCTGGTTGGGTTACGGCGATAAAAAGGGGTCAAAGGAAGCAGATATATGACCCCGTTATGACCTTTTGACGAACAAATAAGAACAGATAAACATAAGCATTTATCTGGATGTGAAACTACCTGCTTCGGGAGATAGAGGAAAAGCTATGTGCTCTTTGCTGTTTGTTTGTGCCTTTTTCAGATGTGTTTATTGCTCAGGCAAGATCGTTTGTTATTTCGCGTGTAATTTGTTATTTTTTACAGAGAAAGCACTGTGGTCCTGGGGAAAAAAGTCTCATAAAAGGTACGTAAACAAGATCCTTGGAAGTAATGCTTCAAGGCATTAAATAGGTTTGAATTTATTTATATATTTGCATTTTGAAACAAAATGGGAGCAATTTAACTGGTGAGACCTTCTTGGCATTGAGTTAATTAGTTGTTCTCATTCTCTCGAGGCCTGTTTCCCTAAAAGCAATTATAAAGTTCTACTGATTCAAGCCATTATCTTAATTAATTTAAAATATTTCTTGTTCAAAGATGATAAGCTCTTGTAAATGCACTTATGGTATATTTCTTTTGTTTTTGTTTAGCTGCCCGATTGTATAATTTCAACATTTTGTTTACCATTTGCAGGGGGATTGAGGCTTCCTCAACATACCTACTCTCCTGAAGGTTACATATGCTGTTTGTGTTATTTGATCATCTCTTTGTATCGACCCTGGTTCCCCAGCCGCCACTCTGATGAAACGCTGGGTGGTTAAGCACTCCTTGAGCCACTCTGCAGCATGTCCCTTCTCTCTCCTACGGAGAAGCCTGCTGAATGAATTCCCATTATGGATTACCTGTGGAGGGGTATAAACAGTCAGCCAGAGGATGGATTCATAAACTATTGACAGGTTTGGGGAGGGCAGGGGGGTTGGTGTGTGTGTGTGTGTGTGTGTGTGTGTGTGTGTGTGTGTGTGTGTGTGTGTGTGTGTGTGTGTGTGTGTGTGTGTGTGAATGTGTGTGTGTGTGTGTGTGTGTGTGTGTGTGTGTGTGTGTGTGTGTGTGTGTGTGTGTGTGTGTGTGTGTGTGTGTTTGAGTGATGAAGCCTAGAGAGCTGCAGGAGAAGAAAGTGCTGATGGGGCCACTTGAGCTTTTGCCTTTTTTTCTTCTCTCACTCTCTCCCTCTGTCTCTCTCCACCAGCCCGTCACACCATATGCCCCTCTCCGGCACACACACACACACACACACACACACACACACACACACACACACACACACACACATACACACACTTTTAAAATCAATAGTGTTTGAACTCAAACTGCTCTAGACACACACTTAAACACATACACACACTCACATCACCACCACCACCCCCACTCCTACCGATCAATAGTCCTTTTCCTCAAATACTAATAAAAAAACACAACCAACTGATTTGAGTGGTTTGGATAATTTTGATACATACGGTGCTTTGCAGGAGATTCAATACTTTGTTTTGTCCAGACAGATTGTTTTTGCTTATTTGATCAAGCACAGACAATTAAAGTCATACAACAATAAAGCACTGGAGCCTTTATTCTGTCTCCCTGTCGTCGCACATGACGGCAGACACATTTGTCAATGTGAAAGTGGCTTAAGGCCTCTGACCATAATTCATTATTTAACATATTTAAGGCATGACCTACCTCTTACACAACCCTTTGCAGAATTTGTTTTGCTAACTCCTTTTTAAAAAACCCTTTTTAACATCCACACAGAGCCACATTGTGTTTCAGTTCCTCTTTGAAGGACTTTTTACGTTTGACCTTTTGACTTGTTAGGTCTTGCAAAGTTAGGTCAAGAATTGTCATTTCGGAATTTTATTTGGTCCGCTCATGACAAGTCCAGAAACAGACGACACGTGATTTGAACAGACGTATTTAATGACCACAAATCAACAGGGGGGCTTTAAAATGCAGTGAGAAGCACTTCAGTTTTGGGTGTAAAAACAGTCAACACTCATTCCTGTGGCTCCTCTCCTCTCCGCCTCTCTCTCACGTCTCTGCCACAGCTGTTGCCCTGCGGCAGATGCTTTCCCGAAAAGTGGAAGCGGTGTCTGGCAAAGCTCGCATCCCCGTCTGTCGAGGCAACAGGTGGCTCACGCCGCCACACTTGATCTACGACGTGAAACCCGTCGTGATCGATTGATGCCGCTGCTGACGGATGCAAGCCTCCCAGCACAGAGGGAGCCAAGCGCACACACAGACACACACGCACACACACACACACACACACACACGCACACACACACACACCGTTGGCATTACTAAATTAACACTTCCCAATAGTGCTGCATGGGGTCACCTCTGAGGCTGAGAGCCATCAGTGGCAGGCGTCTTACCAGGAAGTGGTGAGTAGGTGTATGTGTGTGTGTGTGTGTGTGTGTGTGTGTGTGTGTGTGTGTGTGTGTGTGTGAATGCAGTTAACACCCACCATTAACGATCATCTCTACTTGCTTGAAAGATGCCGAAAAGATTCAGACATGGATTCTGGCTGCAGCCGGCCCCCCTGAACGTCCCATTGACATTAGGAGGGAGGAGGGGAGAGTGAGGGAGGGAAAGAGAGGAAGAAAGGAGGCAGAAAAGCAAGACTGAGTAGGCTATTATGGAGCGAGGAGAGAATCCTCGGAGGAGCGCAGGGCCCGAGATGGAGTAAATGAGAGAAACGCCGCGGCCATTCCAGGAGCCTCATTACCTTAATGGCGAGCCATCCGTCCTGTCAAGGTTTCCTGAAAATCTCTTCTGACACGATTGCTTTCCTCCCCGCACAACCTTGTGCGCCGCTGCATGAAGGGAGAAGGAAAAGAGAGAGAGAGGGAGAGGGAAAGAGAGAGAGAGGGAGAAGGAAAAGAGAGAGAGAGGGAGAAGGAAAAGAGAGAGAGGGAGAAGGAAAGCGAGACTAAAAAAGAAAATAGCAGAAGTGCCAGCTGACTGCCTCTGTGAATTGCTGGCGGAAGATTTGTGTGTTTGGTACAGTAATAAGAGCTTGATTAGGACACGTATTCCCCATCAGACTCCATCCCATTCCCACGGGGTGACACTCCGGCCTTGGAGCCGAGAGAGAGAGGCTTGTGAGCAGCGTTCACGATCTTCTGCTGAAGGCTGGGGTGGTTTCCAGGGGAGCTGTCGCAGAGATTGAACAGTGAATATTTGCCATCCGTAGGTTAATTCAATGGCTGTCTGCAGGGCCTATCCGCTGTTCTTCCCAACAAACCATCAGTGCCTTTTTTTTTAGAAACTGGAGCTGCAATGTCATCCAGCTTGCCACAAAAGCGAGACAATAACATTTCAATTTTCATGTGGCGCGATTTAATCACAGTGTTAATGGTGGTTCATGATTTGATGCTCTGGTGTTAATTGAGAGGAGATGGGGGTGTGATTCAGATGAGTTGCTTTGCTGAACTCTTTATCTTTTATTGAACACATTAACGGCACAAGGAAAATCAGGAAGTTGACAATTGCCAGGCGTGAGTCAGCAGCATCCATCTTAATAGGCTGCCACCAACATCAGCATGATGACAGTGCATGGAGTCAGTCCCATGATACAGGTATGTGTTTTGCATGCCATTTATCATTGTTTTGTTGTCACATTGTATTGTTTCCAAGCTAGTTAGATCTCTATATAGGAGCGCATATATAGAAATTACACCTGGTGAAGTAGGCCAAGGTGTTTACCTGAAAAACATGTAAGGAACAGGTCTGGTGCACAATGTGAATGCCGTCAGTAAAATGCATGTGTCATTTGGATACCTAACTAACAGCCACTTGAACAAAAGGTCACCTTCATCACGTTCCATCCGCTTTTCTCACGGATCACGGTCAAAAAAAGAAAACTTGTTTCTGTTTAGAACACTACCTTGCCTGCAGCTAAGATGAAAATGTATCCATGGTACTTGTGTGACTGACATGTCTGACTCTTCTACAAGTTCCCTCTAGACATTTTCATCTCTCATTTCAAGGACATCAGTCGGGCTTGTTCAATGCGTTGTATAATGCACGCTTATCAGAGGATTTTGAATGACGCACACACTAGCCCTGAAGCACGTAGCTTGCACGATTCGAGGTACTGTAACATGAGCGGCATAGAATCAAGGTTTGAGGGGGAGGCTTGTCAGAGGACCTTGAGAAGTGTTTGTTTATTTGCTTTGAAGATGCCATCCAGACCATGTCCTTCTCAGAAGCCTTCCCCGAGACAGCGTCTGAGCGAAAACAGATAAGTGAAAACAGCGAAAGGGGAAAATAGCATCAGTCAGCCTCTCTTTGGGCTTGTAATGTTTTGATCAAATGCATTAATTAAGACCCTCCTCTTCTGTGTAATGCTCTGATCCTGGAGTACTATTGAACATATTAAGCAACATATAGCACTATTAGCCCTGCCCGCTAGTCAAAAGATTTCTTCCAACAATTGAGACTGTACCAATCCAATCGGTAATAGACACACACACACACACACACACACACACACACACACACACACACACACACACACACACACACACACACACAAACACCGCTTCTGCCTTGAATAAAGATACACTCCCTTGCTCTCAGCGGCACGCTGTGAGCACCATGACTTGGAAACTGCTCGTATTTTATCCCTGCCCTCCAAGCCCCCCGCCAAGGCGTGCAGATAAATCAGGAGTGCGGTATTTGTTGTGCCTTCAGGGGGGTGGGGAGCTGGGGCTGGGGCGGCTGTAAGGAGGGGGGTTGTCTTTACATTCAGACTACAGTGGAATGGCCTCGCCATCCCTCTCTGGACCCCTTGCCTCTCTTTCTTTCTTTCTCTCGCTCTCTCTCTCTCTCTCTCTCAGTCTTTCTCTCTTTCCAACGGTCCAACATTCACCCCTTCTTACACCCAGGCTCGGCGTCATCAATAGTCATTTAGGGAAAGGACGCTTTCCACGCCGCCGGATGCAATGAAGATTCATAGCAGCCATTTCAAAGGTGGGGAGTGGTGTGTGCGCGGGGGTGTTGGATTGTGTGTGGCCTGTTGGGATGGGGGCGGGGGCGGGGGGGGGACTGTCAGTGCCGAAGGGAGGAGGGAAGCGGTTGGAGGGTGGAGAGTGGAAATTGCAAACATACATTGCCAGCTCCCCTGCTCCGCCGTGTGGCCTTGCACGTCTTGCCGGCTCGGGCACTGATGAGGGAGGTGTGTGTGTGTGTGTGTGTGTGTGTGTGTGTGTGTGTGTGTGTGTGGCAGTAGAGGGATGACAGTTTCCAGATGGAGTGTGCGGGCCTAATCTGGGCGAGAGAGGGGCGGACACAGGGGGGGAGCTCAAGGCTAACCGGCTGACTGAGGGCTGGCTCCTGACGCAGATGAGCCGCTGCTTATGAATGCCCTGCAATCGCACTGCTCCCCGGGCGAGGCCTGGAGAGATGTGCATTGAAGGCAGTTGGGTCTGTGGCCAGGAAAATGGCTGCATAGAAAGCCATTGTGCTAGCAGTGTGTATCACTCCACCAGAGGTGGGTAGAGGAAGCATAGGCTGTACTGAGTGAGTAAGTAAAAATTGTTACTTCATAATAGGTAGAAGTAGAAGTACCCATCACAATAGACAAGTAAGAGTAAAAATGTGTTCAAGTAGTGAGTAACTTCATACAAATTACGATATGTATTACACCTATTTGGCATATGCGTTATATTCAAAGGTGGGGTTATGCCCAAAATTTGCAAATGTTTGTCTACTAAACACAAAATAACATAACCATCTGCACATTCAAGTTCTAAATCACATTCCACCGAAAACAACATAAAAATAAATTGTAGGCTGGCCAATATAACTTAATGTTCTAGGCCCATCATGGCCCATCAATGTACTTGAGTAAGAGTGGAAAGAATTCTGCATTAAAACTACTCCTATAATTTATTGGAAAAAATACTTAAGATAACGCGTTACCACCTCTGCACTCCACGTCAATGATGTGATAGTGGTAGTCTTCCTATGGCTCAACTACTAGACCAACGTTTTTACAATACCAAGATCATAAGTTTTATTACCAGGGAGCACACACAGACTCCTAATGTGAATGTATATATCTGTACAATAAGTCACTTTGAATAAAAGCATTTACTGAATGAATAAATGCAAATGTAGTGAAATATCAACAGCTACAAACATTCCTGAAGACTGAAACTCTTTACAATTCATGACCAGAACCTGACCCTAAGCCTAACCTTAAATCTAAAACGTTCTGTATTCCTCATTTCCAATAATGTGTCAGAAGGTTTTATGGTTTGCAGATAGTTTATCACCACCATTGGCCATTAGCCATTGGCCTCACTGTGGTGTTGGGTGAAGGGTCTTGAGTGGAACACCTCTGATTCCCGACCCACCTCTTAGTTGGGAGTTCAAAAGAGAAGAAACTGTGAAAATGAGAATGCCTATAATGAACAGATCAAAGGAATCTTAAATAGATGTGTGATGCTATTCATGGCAGGAGACACAAACCCAGAAGATGATGAAGGTCAGTGTGCAGCCTCATAAAGTACGTTTCATTACTCACTACTATTTCACGTGTTTTAGACATGTTTATTTTTTCTTGTCAGTTCGTGGTGAAGATGTGTTGGACAGGATCTTTTCACAAACACTAAAGTAAAAACTGTTATATTCCCTTGCTCAATTATGGGGCGCCAACAGACCATATTTCATATACAGAGCGCGTTCTGTGCTGCCAAAGGCATTCATTTATTACGAAACCATGTAGCACCGTAATGCCTTTTGTCCTCCAAAAACACAAACGTGTTAGCGTTGTGACCATGAAATATTGAAGAGAGCAAATTTTTTTCCTGCACATAAAACCAAACAGATGATTCATGCCATGTACTGATTTGTCTGTGCTTTTCATTTTGTGGACAAATGGCTGAATGCACTTTTCACTTTGTGGACAAAATAGACACATTTTTAATTATAGTAAGTAATTCTAATAATGAGTAATTCTGTCCACATATGATATCCTAGGCCATCGATCGTTCATTTTGTCCACATTACAGTTCTGCTTTATTATGATGCACACAAAAGGTCTATGGTCTAATACATTCCGAGAGTCAGCAAGTTACAGAAGGAATTCTGTCCACGAAAGGTTACGTTGTTGTAACCTGCCAACTCACGGAATGTATGGACCTTTCATACACATCATACTTTCAGTTATATAGCCTGTGGACATAATTCCCCTCTGTATTTTAGAAAAACACTGTTGTCTACAAAGGCGCAAGCAGCCTTCGCTTTCATAGAAAGAAATCATTCTGTAACCTGCCGACTCGAGTGAGTGCTGAGCATATAGGCATAAACACACAACATGCCAATCACCATAACAACAACTTCAGTGTTGCCAAGAGCGGTTAGCGGTAAGTGCACACGCGCACACACACACACACACACACACACACACACACACACACACACACACACACACACACACACACACACACACACACACACACAGACACACACACACACACACACACACACACACACGCATAGACAGATACATTCACTCACATTCACACAACTACAAAACAAATCTTCAGCCGTTGTCAGTTTTACAGATATGGTGATGATGTGTTCTGTTGTATTTCATTTACCAGGCTCACCTGTGTGAAATGCCTTTTGACGCTCAGAATAACACGGATAAAAACACAAAGCAGTGTGTCTGCTCAGCCCCGAGAGAGATACTCATCTGTGCAGATTTACTCCTCAAGAGGGCTGTTATTTCACTGACATGCAAGCAACAAAGACATGATCAAATCCTGCTGAAATGTACTACTGCCATACTGCAAAAGACCTATGCCTGTTCCTGTGGAGAAAGGCACTAAGTACACCAAGGTCATGGTCCTGACTTCTAGGGTGTTCATAAGTTGTACAAACATTTTAACCCCTAGCCTTAAAGATAAAAGTGTCATTGTTCATTGTATGCACATGTAACCTCACTCTGATCTAATTTGTTTTGTAGAGGTTAATTCATTGACTTCTTATCTATTTAGGGCACAGGGCTCTTTAAAGCGGCATTAGAAAATTGCTTTGTTTTGGCGCTATATAAATAAAATTGAATTGAATTGAATTGAATTTAACCGTTCTTGTCACCGATGATAAGAAGGATTAATGAGAACCCTAGTCAGTGTCCTTGTTACTACAATGTAACTAAGCACTTAATTACACTGTAATAGAACACAACACACTCCATAACAATAAGTAAAACCCACTGTTACTTTGTTACCGTCAGATATTAGGATTGACATCAGGGCATGTTTAAGTGCAGAGCACTTAGGCAGTAGATGTATGTTAGGACACAGACAGAGTGGCTACCATGCTTCATCTGATGGATGCAGTGACTCTTGGGACAGGTTATGTTCATGGCAGATGAGGACAGATCTCAGGACACATCATGTTCTGGATGGATGGATGGACAGAGGCTCTCTGGATTTCGCCATGTTTGATGTCTGTAGGATGTCAAGCTGGCCACACAAAGATAGATGGAGAAAGTGGAGGACAGATAGAGGAGCGCTCGTGGATCAGGTGTCCTGCACGGAGGGACCAGTCTCTGGAGGTCCGGCAGCCATGTTTGATGGATGTAATATGTTCCCCCCGTGACTCCAGACGCTGATGACAGGTGAGAGTTCTTCCATTTATTCACACGGCAAAGCTGTATCTCATCCCACAAGCACGGATGTCAACAGCAAGAAGCCTCCATTTCGGCTCTGACATTTATCAATCACACCTCTGTCAACAGCAACAACAACAACAACAACACAAAAAGAGGGGGAGAAGGTTTCAGAAATGGACACAGTTCACTGGCTGTGCTTGCTTGGAGCTGCCAGCTGAATTGATTTGGCATGATTGTTGGTTTGGAGCAAAAACACATAGAACTTTGTCAGGTCAAGACTCTTCACAAATCGTCTTAATCCACATCATCTTCATCACCATCACAGCCACAACCAGCATCATCATCATTATCATCATTATTTTCATTCATTATTATCATCATCACCACTATCACAAGTAGCATGTCCATCAGCTTCACAATACTTTGCCCCCCCCCCCCCCACACACACACAATGCTGGCAGGCCTGATTAGGAGCGGGGTGGGGGGGGTGGCGGGGGGTGTAGAGGAGAAGGTGGAGCATCTGCCCAGAGTGGATGATGATGGAGAGCTCAGTTCCCTAATGAGTCTTTCTGCACGGCAGGCAGAGAGAGTAATAAGCATCATGGTGTCGTTTTATAACCTGTAAATCAGCCCTTTGTTTTATTGGACTTCAGAGGGGGAGATAACAATTCCCCCTGTGCTCTTGAGCTGTGTGTGTGTGTGTGTGTGTATATGAGAGAGATTGTGTGTGAGTGGTAGGGTGTGTGTGAAGGATAAATGTGTGTGTGTGTGTGTGTGTGTGTGTGAGGGTTTGTGAGTGTGTGTGTGTGTGTGTGATATGAAGTGCGGATGACTTATGAGAGGCTTTCAGTGGCTGCTTTACTGCATGCAGTGTGTAAGTGCAGTGTGGCTGTCAATGTGCTTTATTGCACTTTTCTTCCGTAAATGCAAATCCACGGGCAGAAACTTCCGCATCTCCGCTTCCTGTCATTCCCCATGGGGATGCGGGGTGAGAGGACAGAAAGGAGAGAGGGAAAGAGAGACAGAGATAGAGAGAGAGAGGGAGGGAGATAGAGAGAGAGAGGGAGATAGAGGAGAAGCACACACAGTTGGTGAAAGACAAAAGGCATTTCTGCAGTGATGTTTCCTTATTTCCAGGGGGTAAACCAGATCAGTTGTCGTCAATTTGGTTTGGTTCAATTCTGTGCATCCCAGGAGGTGGGTTAGCTCATAAAATGAGACAACTGTTAAATGCCAACCAAAAGGTCTTTAAATTATTAATAAATTGTGATGACTCAAAATCTGCAGTGTGGAGACAAAAGTAAGCGAGGATCAGACGCCTCACCCCACTGTCAAACTTCCACTCCACTCTCGGCATAGCAACGGGACAATGCAGAGGCCTCCAACAGAGCAGGGGAATAGAAAACCCTTATGGTGACTGTGCTGTTTTAAAGGTGTAGTCCATAATAATCTCTATGTGCAGACCCCCAAACATGATGACAAAATTGTCTTCACCATACTTCTCAGGCCAGTCCCACTGTACCTGCTTGGCTACTGCATAGATTGGTTGGTCAGCAGCAAGAACAGGTACCTGGCCTGGGTTCAGGAATGCTACAATGTCCTTGATTTTGTCCATTACATGTTTGACTGTAGCAACGGAGTGGGCCTGATCCCGAAGCAGAGGTAACAGCGATGTGATGCTGACCTCAAATGCAGGGCTTCTCTTCTTTGAAGCATGGTGTGCAGACCAAGTCACATCTACAGGCCCCTCAGTCACAGTGATCTTCTCCAGCCACTCATACTCCAGAGCAATCTGTGATCTCAGTACACTGGCACATGGCAAATCTGTTAAAGTACTTGGCGGAGAAGACGGATTTTTCTTTTTGAAGAAGGCAGGATGGATGTTTGTGAAAGTGTCAGGCAGTTCTGGGACTCTCTTCACTTTTTTTTCCCAAAACTCAGTTGTTCACGTTTTTCACCTTGGTCATCTGATGTTGGATGCTGAAAAACCGAGATGCTGGTGCCATGTAAAGACGTGGTGGCTGTTGTTGCGGTGGGATTGTGATCTATGTTATCCATGGCAGCTGTAGTGAACAATCCACTTCTCAAAACAGATGGACAGACTACACCATCTTCAACATATCTACTTACTGCTGCCTCTCCCGGCTCTGCAGATATTTCCAGCACCCTGTCGTATGAGATGCTGACACCATGCTCATGTAACAGTTCCACCAACGCATTTTTCCTGGTCTTTGCATAGACAGACATCCTCATGTAAATAGGAAACGGAGTCTTGTGAGCTTTCAGGTGCCTATGTTTTGATGCCCCTTCCCTATACCTTGCATAGCAGTTGTACTGCAGGAGTTGGGCAATAGCAAGGTCGGCCTTTGATGCACCAAATGACAGCTGTGATTTGATGTTAGCACCATGTTCAATCATGCTTACAAACTGAAGGAGACTGGATGGAACTGCCTCTTCAATGTAACCCTCATGGAATGTCCCATCAAGACTTGCCTTATGATTGAGCATCTGTGTTCTTAAGATCTTAGCTGCTTTACCAAGGATCATGGCATCATCGTACTCACAGGCTTGGGATAGAGCTGATCCGACATCACTTTTGAAGACGAGGAGTACATTTATTCCTTGCTTATGAGCCTCCAACTCCGGTACTTCGGCCAGCAATCGGTCTTTAAGTCTGGTGGCATTTACTGATTGCTGATTTACCGTTGCTGATACAGGTTAACTAGATCTGCAAGCCGGAAGACAGACAGATCCTCTGAGCAAGATTTGGTCTCCACTATACAAATGACCAGCTCAGAAAATGCCTGTGGGTACGCATTTTGTTCACGTGTCTGTTCACGTGCTCGTCTCTTGATGGTTCTGAGGGATGCTCTTTCTCTATTGTAGAGATTAGTCAAACATGTGACGTGGTATATCAGCTCTTGGGCAATGGCATCTCCACCACTCAGTGCTGCCAGAAGTTTTCCATCATTAAGTGCTTTGGCACATTCATTTAGTCTATGGTTAAGTTGCATCGTCATTACTTGTCTAAGCTCGGATGCTGGAGCTTCTGTATTACAGAGAAAACAAGCTAGGGTAGACTTCTGACCTTCATGAGCTCTGCGCATCTTTGTTTGGCAATCACCTTGATTACTGTTCTGTGCTCTCCATTTTTTGGCCCGGTCAAGCTTTGTGTTGTTGAAAAGGAGGCGGAAGCTCTGATGATACATGGCCTTTTTCCGTCTCAATGTTCCATCTATCCCACCACCCTCATCCAGCCGTGCAGGATCGAGAATGATTGGCAGGTCATTGATCTCATAAAAGAGGGGGATTTTCATTGAAATCATGCTGTAGCCATCCTGATCAGATGAATATCGTGTTGCCGGGGCTTTGAGAACTTTTCGTGTCTCCTTTTGACATAAACAACATTTGCTCCAGTCGGTTTGCCACTTAGCTGGTGCTGGTGAAGAGTTTGCCATCGTGCTTTGCAGTCTAGTCTATTTCTGCTATATATGCCTATAACATAAAACACAAACACATAGTTGAAACCAATTCAGTGTACAAGATGACAACATAAAAGTGCCAGTGATTCAAAAGAAAACAACACATTGCGTAGGCCTATACTCAAGATAAAACTGGCACAAGTGATGTTGATATAAGTAACTACTAAGTGCAAACAAATACCTCACAATTAGACTTATCTTTAGATTTATAAAGTTTATGGTGTTGTGTATGGTATCATTGTAGACATTACCACTTTTCAAGAGATATGACGCAAAATACAGAATTCGGTTATGGAGGAAGGCAAAATGGCGGCCATGAATGCCACAAAGCATTCAATGATTCAGCCCAGTAGCTGCCCGGCTGCTGTTTTATAGGCGGAGAGAGAAATTAGCCTCACCGCCCTCCCACTCCCACTGCATGCCTCCGCTGGCTGAGCCCTGCTTCCGTTTTGCCCTGGAACTGGAACAGAAAATGCATTGTTCCCACGATCCTGACATTTTGACAGCGTGCTTTGAATCCAGAGGTGCCCCGTATAATAATTTATGATGAACTAACCCTGGCCTATGCCACCGCCTGAGTGGTTCAGCACGTGAAAAGGCCGTGACGCCAGTAAAAAAAGGCTTCTGCAGTGTGAGTGCATGTGCGTGTGTGCATGTGTCTGTGTGTGTCACTGTGTGTGTATAAAGGGTAGAGAGTTAATTCAGGCTACCATTTATAATCACACGTAACTGTGCTGTAACCTAATGTGTGAGCAGAGACAGAGGGAAAGACCCTGAAAACCGGTCTCCTATTTTATCTCAAAATAGTCTGCTAAACGTCTGCTACTTACAGCTACGGAACTTTAAAGTCGTCGCTAATGTACTGCTAATCGTTCAAGATTTAGTGGATTTAATCAAGCTTAAATGGATTCATTAGAAGTCCTTTGAAAATGTATGGACAATATGACATGGTGCAGGAGATAAGCAGAGAGAAAGAGAGAGAGAGCTAGGATAGAGAGCGGGCGAGCAAGAAAAGAGAGGGAAAGTGGGAGACGGTGATTGAGAGTTCAAAAGCAGATGACGGGTTCGTCTCAGGGCTGGTTTTTTTTTTTTTTTATCGCCGGTGTCACTCTATTCCGGTCGGCTGCGCCGCGGCAAAGCCCTCTCCTTCCACCTGGGAGGCTGGAGAGATAGGCTCACCTCTGACCAAACTGATTTGATTTTGGGAGAGTGTGATCACCGGCCCTGAACGGAGCCAGGAACCTCAGTACCCTCCTTATTCTCTCACTCTCACTCTCTCTCCCTGTCAAATCAAATCAAATCAAATGATGCTTTATTGACATGAATGAAGGAACTCATTGTTGCCAAAGCTACAGTGTACATATTATTGATTTTACATTTTGTAAGGTGTAGTATTACTGAAAAAGAAAGAAAACGAACAGATAATAAATCATGTATCTACTGTAAATTAATTTAAATTAAATTAGGTAATTATCATGTGACAGTGTATAACATTTACACATACACGCACAGTAGATCTGTTAATTCATTAGTTCAGTACGATTTCATAATCATATTATTCATATCCATATGCGCTATGATAATGTTATCTATTATAATTAGTGTTGCCCTGCTGTTATGACATGTCATCACATATATGTATTTTTAAGTGCATTGATATGTTTTTTTTTTATTTTGCAAAAAAAGGCTTCCTGTATTGAGGTATATCATATGAAAATGTTCTTCAATTCTATCTTTTGCACACAGTACCCACACATTTGCATATTACTAGGGACTCATGTTCTTTTATGCCTGCTTACCTCTTTTTGTAGGTCATGATGATCACTTTGTATTTTGTCAGTATTATTTTTTCCCTGTCTTTAATGTTCATTAGATATGGTGCTATACATTAGTTTTGTAGATTTGCAATTTGTTCTTCCTCCCAGACAAGTATTTAATGCAACTGATTAGTTATCATTTTGTTTTAGTACAGATTTGGGAGTGTGAGTTCTGTTTTTGATGTTAATTTTGGTTTGCTAGTTGATTTAAGGGGTCACTTTCTTTGACATGGGATTTGTCTTTGAGAGCTCTGTAGGTCTGTAGGTCTCATTTTTGCAAGATGTAACCAAAATGTAGAGGCTCTTTGGTTGCTGCCAAAGGGGGAAAGGGAACCCTACCCAGCACTGAGCAGCAGGCCAGATTGGAGGAGGTTCTTTGTATGCCCAAGATGTTAATTTAATTGTGGAATAACATGGGCCAGGTATTTGGTGTGAATGTTATCGCTTCCAGCCACAGGACTTCTTTGGAACCGAAAGAAAGTCTTATGCTTGCAGTATCTTCTGAGAACAGTCTTCTGTCTCTGTGTGTTAGTCTTTTCTCTTGTCTCCATGCATTGTAGAACGATACACATTTCACAGTGTGTCCTTTGCTGTCCCTTGACTGATAATACATGGCTTGATCTTGGTAAGAACAATAGATTTCTGTATTGAGGCTGAGTCAGGTTACATGTGACAAGAAAAGTTCAAATAATGTTGCTTCCCTTAGTGCATGAGCAAATCTTGACTTGACCTTTAACCTTTTTTCACGTGTTTTCATGTGTTGGGGATGATAACACCTCAATCCCTTGACTCCGACTTCTGTCAAACGATCTTGCTACGTATGCGTCGCTGGATCATCCCTTCACAGGTGTAGATGACTCGGTGGATAAAACCATTTTCAACTCATGTAACTCATCCATTCTCTCAGCTCCCATCTTCACAGCCAACCTCTTTGTTCATGTCTTTATTCCCTTCACTTAGAACATCCAGATCCCCTTACCTCATCCCTGACCCTTCTCAGCCCGCACCGCCCTCAGAAGGCAGAGTCTCTGCATTCTTTATGATATGAATGAATGCTCAATAGATCTCACTACCACAGAAGGAAATTGTTTTGATTATGGAATCAAATGTCTCAAGCCGAAATTTAGTCGGTGGGTTGAATTTGTAAAGCTTTTTTTTCAATGCTAAATTAAACCTTCCTGATGTTATTGTAAGTGCCAAGTAGTTATAATGTGATATTTGCTTCATGTCGGCTTCTCCATTTTTTAAATGTCCAATTTTTCACTGTTGCTTTCAGAATGACTTAAGGTGGAGAAGAGGGGAGAATAAAATGAGAGGACTTCATCTCCTTTAGGCTTTCTCTCTCTCTCTCTCTCTCTCTCTTTCTCTCTCTCTCTCTTTCTCTCTGTCTGAGTCAATCTCACCCTTACCCCTCATACACAGTCTCTGTTTCTCTCTGTCTGTTCCTCACTCTTACTACCCCTGGCCTGTCTTTGTATTTTCACTTGAGACGCACGCCGTTATTCCTTTCTCATTCTCAATGACGTACCTTATAAATATTGATTGCGGCAATGGATGGGCTGAAGCTTAGAGCACCGCTTCATAGCAGACAAATGTAGTCAGAGATGAACCCCACCGAGCAAACTGTAAAGGATATGCATCAACCAGCTCCACAGTAGACATGCCACTGGCACAAACAATGGTAATGATCGAGGTCTTCAGGTTGGAGAGGGCGGCAACATTCTCAAAAACAGGTTTTGTAGTTTCTTGAACAATGTTTTTCCATGCAATTGTCTCTCAAGGGATGTATATCTGGCCTTACGTGTGTGTTATTCAAATTGGGGTAAAAACATATAACTTATTTGATCTCGTTTTACAGTCAGCAGGTTGTACTACTTATTAACTGAGGCAGAGATGTATTCTGGTGTTCATATTAATCATTCAAAAGCAGCAAAAGATGGAACTGGGGAACAGAAAAGCATGTTGAC
The DNA here is from genome assembly GCF_900700415.2 of Clupea harengus. Classification (NCBI taxonomy): domain Eukaryota; kingdom Metazoa; phylum Chordata; class Actinopteri; order Clupeiformes; family Clupeidae; genus Clupea; species Clupea harengus. The sequence continues at coordinate 24,666,371 of NC_045154.1, forward strand.
AAAGGGTTCTTGTTTATGAAGATTGGCGTGGAGTCACAGTGACGCACAGGGCAACACAATGCATTTACAGTGGGCAGTAGGCTCACTTTGAAATGCAGCCTACGTTCTCCCCTGTCTCATACAGCCGTCTGTAACGGATTCAGTAAACCTCCAAGCTTTTTCTTTGCATTAGAAGTTCTTTTCACAGATAAAAACAACCGCATACCGTATCTGCCTTCACCTTAATAACCTCCGAAAGATTGCTGGATGGTGTGGGCAGACTAGTTTGTGTGCGCGCAATTGTTCTGATTTCTCTATCTTGTCAGTGATACAGCACCTGAACATAAAGCTTGTTTAAACTGAGGCTTAGCACATAACACACATGGCTTGAGAACAGCATACACTTTATCAGAACCTGAGCAAAATGAACCGATAACCTTGGGGACGAAGCCTTTTCTCTATGAAGGATCTTACGGAAACGTGCCGCAGGCCGGCTCAGAGCCATTATGACAATGGCAGGACCACTGAATAAAGCTGACGTTGGGGGCCCATTACTCTCCTGTATGTTTAAGCAATGAACCCCCAGTCTCATCTGTCCCATTTATAATTCACTTTATCATGTGAGTTCATTCAATACCATTAAAACCAGTCAAACCAGCCTTAACTCTCTTGTAGCGCGCATATCCCCAGCACAAATGTATTCATCTTCATGTGAATTATGAAGCGCGGCGTTGGTTGGTAGGGCTCCCTGAAATCTCTGCATTGGATGGCTGATTTATTGATTGCCTGCAGTTGAGATGCACCCTGCCATAGCCATGTAAGCTGTAGTGCTATTGCTACTCATTAATCAGAGTGACAGAAACAAACTGCAGCCACGCATCTTTTACACACCACTCAAGTCAACAGGAGAGGGGGGGCTGGGGTGGGGACGGGGGGTGTGCGAGGCAGATGGAAGGATAGGGAAGGGGAGAGAGAGAAAGACAGATTGAGAAACACAGGTCAGGAGACAGATGTGGCACAGTGGCTCGGCTGCAGCCTGATGGAGTGCCCCTGTCTGGCAGCGGAAAAGAAAGAAACCCGGGTGCGGAGGAAGTTCAGCAACTTTCCACAATGTCTCTTTCGCGAACGGATGGGTTGATGTGACGACAGAGCGCTGCCCTGTCACATCGCAGGGTTGGCTCGAGGCGAAACCAAATAAGATGCTCTTGAACTGTAACCAATCATCTTTTCACACGCAGTCATTCAAGACGAGCGGCCAGGAGAGGCTACGCAGAGGTCTTCTTTGGTTCCACATATTAAAGGTGCAGTCAGTAGTGTGAAAAAAAAAAACATTCTGCTTGACCTACAATGATAGCGTATATCTGAAAGGTAATAGCTGCCAATAGCCCTTGTATCCTTTGTGCATGTGGGTACTGCATGGTTTTGATGCATATGCTCACAAATTAGAGGGACTGAACATGCACACAAATACGTACATAAAAAGAGAAACAAAGCATGCAAACTGGACAGTAATGTTAGAGAAACAATGTTTATGTTATTAGAGAAACAGCATCATTATAATTCCTGAAGCATTTTTGTCTTTCGAAAGCAAAAACTACTGCACCTTTAAATGTGCTGTGATCCCAACAACACTCAAACTGTTGACCCAGTGGAGTAATTTATATGGATGAGACAGGCTCGCCTCCCCGCACGGCCTTCTGGGATAGCTTGTACATGAGATCAAATACATGTAAATTTATCTGCATCTTTTATTTCATTTTATATGACTGCTTTGAGCATGTTAACCTATTATCTAATGAGGGTGTTTTCCACGGCAAGGTTGGCTGCATCCTGACATGCGTTTCAGGCATGTTTATTCATGTTGGAGCCAAAGAAATATGCTAAATTCTGACAGTAGCTCTGCTGGTAACTCTTGAAGTTTTTTTTTTCTTTCTCCACACTCAACACATAACAGATTAACAGAGCTGTTTGCCAGGAGCTAGCTCTGGTGCAGATTTACACTTCTTTCCCCTGCTGCGTATTTCTATGGAAACTCGCGCATTAACACCATAAATTTGTATGTTTGGGGACTAACTCCTCGCGTCTCACGGGTTTGTATTCGGGGTCGATGTGCTGAGTCACGCGTTTATGTGTGATTGGCCATGGAAGATTAATGAAGGAGAATTTGTGGGATTGCGTGCGTGTGGTGTCTTACCACAATCCATCTCCAGGAGCTGAGAAGGTACGTGCATACGCAAAGTGGCGTCTCCGGGCCAGGGGGGGTCTGTCTTTGTGCGGATCGATTTGTTTGGATTCGAGAGTGCAAGCAGCAGCTGCGGGATCTCAAAGGCAAGTAGTGCCTGCTGAAGGAGAAATGCAGCTGTTTTTTATTTTTTTTTTGCAGGAGAAAGAATGAAGGAGCGATGCCGCAGCGGGGATGGTCTCGATGGCAGGGCCAGCTGGAAATCTACTCTCTGCCGCAACCCTTCAGATGATCACACCTCTGCTTATTTGGTTTGTTTGTTTGTTTGTTGTTGGCTTCAGGGAGGAGTGAGGCAGAGGTAGATTTCATTATTTAACAAATGAAAAATAAACTTTACTGGGAAGGAGAGGAGAGAAAGTGAGAGAGAGCAAATTGAAGGCCTTAAAATAAGTTAGAGTGAAGAGAGAGAGAGAGAGAGAGAGAGAGAGAGAGAGAGAGCTGAGGTGGTCCTTATACCTGACAGACCCCCCCCCACCCCTCTCTATCTCTCCTGTGGGCTTCGTCTAGAGACCCCCCCCCCCCCCCCCCATACCGTTCTCAGGGGCGCCCACAGCCACAGCCACTCAGAGCCAAGTCACAAACTCTAGCCACCAGCTAGCGGCCAATGGGGTGGCGGAGGATGGAAGTGGAAAAAAAGTGTCACCCAGCAGGGTACCCGGAGCAGGTGTAGCCACTCTGTATGTAGGTCAACAGATGCCTGTGATCTCTCAGTCAAATCTCCAGCCTCAGCACATCTCCCAAACACCCCCAGACTCAGGAAAAAACGAACAGATTTAACACTAAATTAATTATACACCTGTTTCACTCAGGAAAGTCTCATTTAATTGTGCCTTTTTCCTCTGCTTGTTGTACTCTTGTAGTTCACCGTGGGTTGCAGTTATATACTTTGAAGTCGTTCTTTGCGCTAAAAAAAGCTCTCTGCGTTTTTTTCCTCTCCTTTTTTTTCGTTCATTTTTACCCTCAGTAACTTAGGGAAAGTTCCAGAAGGCAGGGCCACTGTTGCCACTCTCTTGCTAACTTTGGTATTGTTATTGTTCCTAATGTGAGCCTTGGGGGTCTGAGTGACAGCATGATGGACGGAGACACAGTGCAGTGAAGAGGAGGAACAGAAAAAATGAACGAAAAGACAGAAGAGGAGAAAAACAGCCTTTGTTCTCCGTGGGTTTTTTTGTCATCCTGATGAATAGTATTAGCACCTCAATTGAGGGAGAGAGCAGGGCACTGGCAGCCACTTCCGCACACGCACAGTAGACGAAAAAAAAACAAAACGATTGACCTTGTTGGGGGACTTTTTTCTTTCTTTTGCTTCTCGGCCCCTCGTAGATAAGATCTGAACCTGAAACAGCTCTGGCTCTGATCCTGCTGTGCTGCAGTACTCCCGCATACCCTCAGTGGCTGTCTGTATTTTTGTTGTGTATTTGAAGAGTTGGCCATTTTACAGCCAAACAGAAGAGGGGAGGGGGACAGTGCAGTATTCAAGGTTCTCTCCCGAGGTGGACTGTGAGACAGCATTTTGTTAACCTTAATGTGCTGTAATTACCCTTGCAGACACAGTCGGTGTGTGTGTATTAGTGTGTGTGTGTGTGTGTGTTTGTGTTTTTCAAGGCTTTTCATTAAGGCCTTAAAACAGCAGCTGCTCCCACTAGTCCCATTTGTCCCTGTGTGTCGCCCGCTCGCCTGTGGCTCCTGGCCCTGACAGACCCCCCCCCCCCCCCCCGCCTCAGCTCACAGTGATGGTAGGTAGGGATGGGTTAGGGTGGCAGTGAGAGCTGCTGACTTTCGCTTCAATGCCACCATTCCTCAAAGCAACGCATCAATAATTGAAAAAAGCTCCTCAAACAGCCATCCGCCATTGACAGGCGGTGTAAGTATATCAGAGCCGGATGGTTCTAGAAGCCATCGCCAGCCCAGAATTCAGAATGCTTGGATGAAATGGGAATAGTAGAGACTCAGAGGGTCTCTTCAGTTTTTGTAACAGACACCTTCACTCCCTTCCAACAGAATTCATGGTGAGTCGCAGAAGTCCTCTGCCTCCCTGGTCGAACCGCGGTGGAGAGGAGAGTGGAGGCAGGCTGCCTGAGTGATTGGGTGGTTTTACCAGAAAATAGAATGGTGCTAGAGTTAGGCATGAAACAGTGCCGTGAATGAAGATAATGACGTTATTCTAATGTGATAGGTGTTGATAAACATGGAATGCATTATGACATGGATATGTTCTCTGCCTTGTTCCAGTTTTTTCAAATGTGGTGTGTAATAATGACATTTTTGCAAGTTTCTCCTTTTCTGTGTTGTTTAGTACTGTAGGTATTAGTCAATTCATCCTCTTCCTTTTGCAGATGATCTTTGACATGTGCATGTTTTGATTATTAATGCCAGCGCAATGTCATTGCTTGCTTGCTCAGCATGGTTTGGCAAATGACACACACTGGTTTTGGAAGGAAGCTGTCACTGGAAATAAACTGAAATTTAATATAAGATGGGTCGTTGTTACGAGTAAACGGACGATGTTCTTTTCCTTTGGTTCTTCATTTAAATTAGCATCATCAGCTGCTGGCTGTTTTCGTAAAAAGGCATCCAGACGTGCTTGCTTTGAAAACGCCATGAGTGAACAATAACTCAGGTGGCAATTATAAAAAGTTACGAGGCATGAAGTTCAGTCAAGGGTTTCCTCGTCACGGACCGGCGTCGGTTTGAGAAAGCTGGCTTATGGGAAATGCTGGTTTATGGGAATATTTGAATTTTAAAACAAATAGACGCAATGTAACTGCATTCTGAATACCACCAATTTAAACTGTAACTATCTGAATACAGTTAATCATATTCTGTATTCTCAATACGTAACGCTGTTACATGTAGCCCCTTACTTACTTACCCAACACTGTAGGTCACTGTAGACCCCTCACACACACACACACACACACACACTCTCTCTCTCTCACACACACACAAACACACACACACTCACCCACACACACACACACACACTCTCACACCTGCATCTCATGGCCATTGTAACTCTTTTTCTCAGACGTTCCTCAGCACCACATCAGCCATTTTTTCAGCTTCCTCTCTTGGGTGCAGTCATGACACCTCCCTTTTTTTCTGATTTATCTATTAGCTGTGCCAACGTCCAGAGTCTTTGCCTGACAATACCATCATACATGTATACACCAACATGTTCCACACACTCAGCAGTTGGAGCCACGATAGGGCAGAGCCTCAAGGATGTAAACGTTAGAAGTGAGGGAAAGCTATTTTTATCCTTACAGGAGAGGGAAGAAAGAGAGGGAAAAGGATTAGATCCAAAGGAAAAGAAATCTTGTGGAGCATAGCAGAGAGAAAAAAAATCATTGTTTTAATAATTGAATGTTACAAAGCATGAAATAAATCAGCACATGGAAAAATGGCCACATTCCTTTAAATCCATATGGGCTGGCAGCTATTTGAAGGCATTTACAGTAACTTCACATGTAAAATATAAACGCAATCATCTATCATCTTCAAATGTAGCTGGCGCTATGATAATGCATGCATCTCTCATCCCATAATTTTTTTTTCATTGTGGGATTTCGATAAACAAACGCACACACACACACACGCGCGCACACACACACACACACACAGACTGTGTTGTGAAAAGTGCTAATGTATCCTGACAATTCCCCTCATTATATTTTTTATAATAGCTATATGCATCATCGATTCAAATGAATATGAGAAAAAGAAAAAAAAAATGTTGCATATTGTAATTAACAACAAAATCCCTTTTGATTTTGACTGGTAAGTAGACTGTGCAGGCAGTTTCAATCTACATTTCTTAAGACCCTATTTAAATGATGAATGAAGATGAAGAGCAAAAGACAACGTCCTGGAACATATTCTGACCCCAAAATAGAAGAGTGTCTCTTGAGACAACCAATCTACTGTGGTCTTTTAAATGTATTAATCAACATATCATGAGGATCGCCCTCTGATGGATCTAATTATGTTGAATGTAAAGGACAGATGTAATCAGGAAGTCTTTGCTGCAAGATGTGTCATTAAAAGTATTTTAAAATGCCCACTTTTGGGATTAGAAAATGGTGCAAATGCTTTAGGGCTTTAATCAGCAATTGAATACTTGAAAACTTGGTAAGGAGACTGATTTTAATGAACTGTCATCCGTCTACATCATTCTAACAAGCTGCATAACTCATAGCTAAAGCACATGAAAAAAGCATAGCTAAGATCATGATGGAGTCCATACGTGTACAGAATATGAAGCCTACAACATGTAAAAGAAGTTGTGAAGACTGTGGAGAGGTTTGCTTCAGATGTGTGAAGCCTCAGGACCAGGGGTCTGCCATTCAGGACACAGAGACCTAGAGGTAGCGTGTCCAGTGAATGATGGACAAGTGGACAGTGAAATGATGACAGTTTCCTAATATTCCTGTGTGTCTATACATCTTGATTTGTCATTTCTGCATTTTCCACACACACAGTGAAAGTCACTTTTATCTATAAAGCACATGAGTGTGGGTAAATTGGAAAAACATAGAATGTTTATCATCATGCCTTCGCTCAGACTGATCGTGTTGTGAGTGGCAAAACCATTTTTATTTGGCTGAATATTTATTCATTTAGCACACACTTTTATCCCCAGTACAGTACATTTGAACAGCACACATGCCTCCTAGAAATTAAACCCATTACACTGGTCTTGTTGGACCTGGCACTACAAGCAAAGTTACAGAAACAACAACTGCAACTACATATTCCTTTACATAAAACTACTAGTGAACACTTGCTGCACAAGCACTGAATGTGTTTGCGGACATTACACCAAACATAATGAAAGCTGATGAGTGGAAAGAGCGCTGAGGTGGGGAAATAGGAAATGATTCCCTGAGTAGAGTGTCAGCAGTTGTGCACCAGATGTATTCTAACCACAATGAGGATGCAGACGACTAAACAGATGTATTAGTATGCCATTCCCGGAGTCTGTGCATGGGTACACAGTTGGTATCGTAGTACAAAGATGCAGAGGTATTTTTCCCGGGATTTTGTTATGTAATACAGTTTGGCAAACCAGTCTCAGTGTGAACCAAGAGCAGTCTGCCACAGGCTTGTGGGGACGCTATGGTAATGCTGCAGGCCCTCTTAAAAGCACTTTTGGTGCCTAATGGTGTAAGTGTTTGAGATGAGTAGGAAATGGGTACTTGTGACAAAGCAGAGAGTCTTATGTAGCGGACGGGGCCTGCATCAGAATAGCAGGGGTTAAAGACTCTTCCCTCTTTCCTGAATGACTGGAAATTGAAAGGATCTGGGTCCCTGACCCCAAAGCCAAATTGCCTCAAGCCTACTCTGCCTTCACTGAATGAGTGAAATAGCTTGGTCTTCAGGATTTGAGTGCATCATGGTGATGACCCTGAAGAGTAAAATGTGAGTGTGACAGTGTGTGGAAGTTGTGTTACCTTGTATTTTCCCAAGCTACAGTACCCTGTCAGCAGAGAATGAGACGCCCCTACACCAGAGAGGATATCTTGAAATCTTAATATGAAGAAGAATTCCAGAGCAGGAATAATATTTGGAAAAAAGTAAATTAATGCTGGATTATTTGTACTAAGACATTTTTTATTTTTTTTTAAAACACAATGGGCCTCATTTATAAAATGTTGCGTAGAAACCATCCTACATTTGATCTCAGACGTTTTCTGAAATGGTTGTAAGTGTTATTCACAGAAAACGAACGTACGCCCAAAAAAACACGTGTACGCCATTCCTGCGTTTATAAATCACAAATGATCTAGGCGAGCTTCACTCCTGGCGCCCCCCCCCCCCCCCCCCCCCCCCCCCAAATAAAAAATATTTTTTTCCCCCACGAAAACGGAATTGCAACTTTCAAACGCTATTTTGCCCTGTAAGACTGAATTTCTTTCACATAAACACAACAACGATCGCGACGATGAACAAACATTAATTCAAGAACAAATCACTGAGAAAATGTCACGCCTGTTCTGGACTACGCTCCGGCCACGCCCCCTGTTCAAATGTTTATGGAGACACACACACACCTCCACGACATCCCAATCGCCTGCAAATAATGTTTTCTTAGTCTTCTTAAAGTGAATCTAAAATTATATAACAAAAGTATGTATTATCATCATTTGTTAAATGTAGCTATTAAGCATTTTGGTATATGGACAGCCTGGCATTTTTTTTTTCCAAGATGCATAGCTCTTGATTAGTTGAATCATGTCTAATTAAACTGGCTAGCTCGCTCCACCAAAACTAAAGCTGTCCAAATTTGATTACTCAAACTTTTATGATGCAAAATGACGCAAATTGCGGTACAGCTGAACTTGAACTGATGTTTCGACTGAATGGCAATAACAAGGAACGTCACAAGTCAGTGGCTAGCTAGCGTTAGCTAACTAGCAAGATTACATACATCCATTCGCTAAAGTTGACAATACAACACTTGGATTTTTACCAGTATTCCTCACTGAAGTTGCCGTGTTTGGCTTCCTTAATGGGTGTGCTATGCAACGAGTAAGATATGTGTAGTGTTGTTGCATTGGCCATTGGCTTTATATGTGCGCCCCTATTTTAATCATGTCTTTTTTGTATAATGTAGAATAAATGGACATATCATTTTTTATATAGCGCCTCTGTAAAATCCTTAACTCCTTAACTCCACTAAAGTGCCGGGGGCAATTCACGCATTCGTGAACGTTTTCTTATCTGGAATTCATTCTAGGCTAGAACAGGATTTAAGGATTTACCGTTCTCCTTGGCACGTTTCTCTTCTTCTTCCTTTCTTTTCTTCATAAATTGCGCCCCGGATGGCTTTTGCCTCTTCATTATTTTGTTCTTCAAAGTTTCTTGAACACACACACACTCTAACCAAACGCCTCACTGTGCTCGCATGTTCTGACAACACCAAGGACGTACGTACCTCTTCCGTTTTCGATTTTTGGCTCATTTTACCCTAATGTTAGATTATTTTTTTTTATGTCAAAATTTTGGTTGGCGATATAGAAGGGGGCGCAAAAAAAACTCTGTCCAGCAAAAAAAAAACACAATTCTTTTTTTTTCGCTGGGCGCAGTTTTTTGCGCCCCCCTCTGAGTGGCGCCCTAGGCGACCGCCTATACCGCCTGTAGGAAAAACCGCCCCTGGCTGTATTGAAGTGGGCTTCCTAGGCTGTCTGAGTGTGTGCAATCGGGGTGAGAAGCCATTGGGAACCCTGTTTTACGCAGAAAATCCTCTTTCACATTCCGCAGTTGCTGGGCACTGTATGGACATGTAATACATTTCGGACATGGAGGGATAATATCCTCTAACAACGCCAATGCAGCCATATCTCCTACTGAAAACTGTCACTATCAGGCTTTTTATAGGCTATAAATTGAGCAAAATGTTTTACACGTGTGGAATTAAAATTAATACGTATTAGACGTGAATTTCATTCATGTATGAATTATTCAAATTGTTTAATTGGTTTTATTGAGCGAAACATTCATTTGGCCTTTTACCATTAGCCCTAATGGTGACGGTGGTGGTCAGTGTGACGATGATGATGTTGAAACTGCGTGTCGGCGCTCGGAGAGTTCCGAATTCCTGCAGTACTCCAGTATTGCCACAAGGAAATGTACTTACACGAACTAGAACCAGACGTAGAGATACGTCCTTTTCTACGTCTAAGACGGTTTTTATAAATCTGTACTTAGACGTGGATTTGATCGCACGAACACTCTAAGATCAAATCTGTGCGTACGTACGTTTTATAAATGAGGCCCATTAATTCATAAAAGTTGGCCAACCCATTAAAACCTGTTGAGTGCTCAAGTAATCTTAATAAAGTAAATGTCCTATGAATCAGAAAATAGTCGAATCCCAAAATGGCGCTGGCTAGCCAACTAGCAAATGTCAGCTAAACTCTCCTTCCCTCTGCAGGTGCACTTTGCCGCACTCTATTGCAAATATACACTCCAAGAACAAGGCAATCAGAAGTCAGGGAATGTACTCTCGAGAATATACAGCCTATGGACATATACATACATAACATAAAATATTAAACAAAAGAACAAAAAAAACTGTAGACTAAAAAAGGCATAGTCAAATATAAACACTTAAGTGCATTTTCCAAATTCTGACACTTTCGGTGTTGAACATTCTCAGAAAATTACAGTAAACATTCAGACTGTTCAACTTTAAGTTATAATCAGCAGCTAAAAGATAACATTCTAACAATAAAATAATGTAAATGTGCATCAGTGTCTTAAATCTATCTTTGAATGGTACCATATCCTTAGCTAGATAGAATGTAACCACCTCACCTTTGTTCATCGTATTTCTTTTACTGTTCTAATGTGCCGGTCAATGATAACTGTTCACGTTTTGGGACCTGGGGCCCGTTCGTCGTAGGGTTGAAGCTAAGTTAATCAATTGACCTTTTAGCCCGTTAAGATTAGCGAGCTGATTGAGAACAGCAAATATCGGTTTGTTAACGGCTGATCCGCATCCAAATCATGTGGTTAATTTCAACCAGGCTAAAGTTATCATGGCATTTGCGCGTGCATGTCCTACTTCAAAAGGCAGGAAAGGTCGATCACCAAAACCATGATTTTCTAACGGTATAATGGTTCTAAACTCAAAGAAAATTGCTCTTTTTTTCTCCGCTGGCGAGCAGGAGATGAACATGAACGCTTATGAAGAATACAAGACCATAATCATGGCAAAATTCAACACCGCCACAGCTGTGAGAGCAAGGTGTGTTGGGATGTTTATAGGGTGATATCTGTGTATGAATACCTGACGGCAAGTGTCAACTGGTACAGAGGATCCCTCTACTGGTTTATAAATACAAGGTTGCTAGTTCAAAACCCCTCACCTCCTTCCTTGATATAGTTCTACATTTTCTTGTAAGTCGCTTTGAATAAAAGCGTCTGTTAAATGACTAAATGTATTAATAACAAATGCAATAAATTGAAGCAGTAAAAATAAATTGTCTGTATTTCTCTCTATTCTTATCATGAGTCCACCTTAATCATTTTCTACAATAATCATATGCTATGGTGTACTAATAACGCTCATATAATTATGAGTGCTTTGTTCTCCGCATCACCGACACTACAAAAATGTACCACTCGCAAAAAAGCGCAAGACAGTCAATGTTCGACTGTGGTGTTTGCAATAAATGACTCAAGAAGGTCTTGTAAATTAATGATTCCTTGTCGGCTGAATCGGTAGCGCTCATACAAGAATAATTGATCTTGGCAATTGCAACAAACTCTCTCCCTCCGCTAATCTTATTAACTAATATCAGTCCTTGGTCAATGGGATCCCTCCTTTTTCCGGGGGTGTGGCAAGCTTATCCAGCTACACTTAAGTTAGCCTGCCCTGGAGCAGGTTAGTGTTAATCGATATGTAACTATGGTGATTTATCAAAAGTTGCTTCCACGAACCAAAAAGAGGGGCGTTTTTTATCTTAGCCTGAAAATTAGCTCGCTAAACCGCTTAGCGAGCTACGACGAATACCCCCCAGACGTGACGACCATTGCCCAACAAAGCAAACTTTGCTTTGAGAAATATTTGACTGTGCATAGTTGAACTACTGCCACAGTACTGATGCAGATTACTTTTTTTGGCACCAGCTCCTCATCTGCCGTGCTGCACACTCGCGTTTGAATTATTTTTAAAATACATCATGCATGAAAGAGACCTATGAAAGAGAGATATAATTTGGCCAAGCAGCACAGCCCTCATTCGGTTGTTTTGTTAACGTAGCGTGGGTCCACTCCACCAAAGTTGAATGTGAAGTTTGGATATAAACTTTTAGGAGGACCAAAAATGTCACAATGTCCATGATTTGTCTGAAAAGTAGATCACGGACGTCTTCAAGATCGATCACAAAATAAAATAGTCAGATGGCCCACCTCTAATTCACCTTTCTAATTCTCTATTTTTATCAAAACTTCTATCCTTCCATGTTGTCTTCCTCAGTACCAACATTTCTGATCTCTTTTTTTCACACTAACTTCCTGTTCACATTTCTTCGTTGCTACCCTTACATACTTCTTGGCTACTGATTAATAAATTCATATTTTACATCTTTGTCACATTTAACAAGATGCTGGAGAGTCTTGTTGAGCCAGTGCTGTGCTCTGTGATTATGCAATCGAAGACGGGCGTCTACTGGAGTGTTGGAGGAAACAAAAAGTAATTAAAGAGTTTTTTTTCTTCTTTCAGTTCAACACAATATCCTCTTAGCCTTACAGCATTACTGGTAAACACAGAATCCAATTAGCTCCTGACGGTAGAGCTAGACGCACTATCCACTTGGCTCACAGCTCCGGTGCTAAGCACACAATACAATATACTTAGCTCACAGCTGTACGGCACAGTACATTACATCCTGGTGATGACATATACTCTTTTCTGATTGGCTGGCAGGTGTCCAACATGTCTTTGTACAAACACAGGCCTACATTCGTACGTGGTAACCGGGGTATAAGCGGGATAACGACCTCGAGGTGTCCTGATATACAAAAACTTTGGACATCGGAGAAGGGAATCACTTTATTTTGCAGGTTTTTTTTCTCTGCCTTGTTCAATATTTTTGTACATTTGGCCAGTATCCCCTAGAAATCTGCCACACTCTTCAACTAAATACACAGCTAAGTATATTGTATACTTACCTTGCAGCTTTACTGTCAGATACATACACACACAAACACACACACACACACACACACACACACACACACACACACACACACACACACACACACACACACACACACACACACACACACACACACACACACACTTAGCTGACACTTGCCAACAGCTAACATGAAACCCCTTTGTCATTTTGCCAGAGCCAAGCTGTATCTAGTTGTACGCTTCTGGCATCTTAGAGAATAGAAATGAGATTCTGTATGTGAGATGAAGAGCACTCTGCAGCAAACCATGTAAAATACTGGAGAGGATGACATGAGCTGCACTGCGCTCCCTATGCGTTTGAAACTCCCGTTGGGAACACACAGCCTCACTGATGAAGGTGGATGTTAGATCATATGTCCCGTGGCATGCCATTGTAAGGTGATTAGATTAGACGTAACAAGGTATTGAGAGAAACATGTGACTTAAAGAAATTTGGCCGTCGGGTGAGGTTCCCTATCCATCAGCTCAAAGCTTTTAGATCTTGTCCTGTGTATAACGGAAATCTAGAGACAACCACAGGGGAATTTGGTCTAAAGATAGATGATAAGCATTTGAAACAGTCTGAACGAATGAAATGCCTCACGAAGGTGAACGGTATAGTAGTGGTGCAGCTGTCCAGGTATTCTGAATCCTCATGCAGTCTAAATGGAATCCGAGTTCCTTTTCTGGTTAAGACAAATATGGTTATAGTCATTTTGGCTACATCCCTAAGAAGCTTCACTGAAAAGGCCAGGTGGGGTTACCCTGGCTTGGAAACATGATTGACAGCCAAATTACATTCTGAATGTCCGTGTAATAATGTGGCCATTTTGTTTTTCTCCAAGTTCCAGGCACCAGAGCCTTTTTCTAAGAGCATATAGTTCACTTCTAGCCACCCAAACATGATGAGAAGTTCAGCAGATATTACAAAATAAGTGTCCTGAACTTTTGACAAACAAAAAAATTGTTTTTTCAATGCTAAGTGTAAATACAGAGAAGAGGAACAGCAGGGTACGCTTGTCTCTTACCAAACGTGCGTGCTGACATAAGAGAAGGAACAGGAATAACACATCTCTTCTCAACCCACACACTCATCAATCTAGATCCCCAAGTAATGCTTCAATTATGTTGATAGGATACCTTATTTGAAAAGCTCTGCTAAACTTCATGGACCAAGTTCATGAGCAATGGGAGTGAAAAGGAAGCTCCTGATTAATTGTACATACCATCGTCCTACTTTGAAGCATGAATGTACACGGCTGTGATGTTCTTCTTTAGCGCTGCTTAGCCACAATGTAAAACTCAATCCATTTTTTTTCGCTGTCGCTTGTATAAAACGCGATGTTCAAAGACTGAGTAACGAGGAGGAAATGTTAAATAGCGACGGGTGAAAACTGATCAGGAAGATAAGTGAGTATAGGAGTAAATCACGACTCGTTGTGTAGTCAGCTTGGATAGGTGCAAATGAGTGAAAGCTGCTGCACTGTAAGGACGGTAGGCCCACAATCAAGGACATCACTTAGAAAGGAGCTTGTTACCAGCAGGGAGGTTTGTGATTTTCGAAAAAACATTGGATCCGATCAGAGAGCACTTTTGTTTTCGTTAAACATGAAAAAATGTACGAAGGGCCCAGCTGAAGCATTTGTCGCCAGCTCAGGTAATTACGGCATCTGCCCACTGTTTTTCATCTTCACATGACCACCACTCCAGAAAAACAATTACCTTCAGGGTGCCCAACACCACCGAGCTCTGCTGGTGTGTGTGTGTGTGTGTGTGTGTGTGTGTGTGTGTGTGTGTGTGTGTGTGTGCGCGTGTGTGTGCGTGTGTGTGTGTATGTGCTTTTGAAAGAATAAAAGAAAAGACCTGGCACAAAAATCATTAAAGTCTGAGTGCCACTACTGCGTTTTTGTAACTAGCCTTTTCTCAAGATTTATGACAAAACAAAATGATTTCAAAGTGGTATAATTATCAACACTTTTGCTTTTTTGCATGAGTGAATATCTGGCTAAAATTGTTATAATAAATTGTGCAACTTCATTTGTTCTTTACACTAAAATCATAATGCAGACTTCTAAAAGACCTCTATGAACCACAAAACACCACAACAGGTCAAGACAGATTAATTTATTCTTTAATGTGACTAAACAAAATTCAATTGATCAGATGAATAAATTGTGCCGTTCCCATTAGTCCGTGATTAATTGATCTCATTTGTGGCTTGTGTGAAATCGTTTTCCATTCTTTTTTCTCCCTTCTGACCTCATTCTGTAATTGTCCTTTAAAAGCGGTCCAATGACTTTGATGTTTCTTCCTCCCTTCACTTGAACTTCCATTCGTATGTTTCAGTGAAACCTCTAAGCCGATTTGACTTTCCTTGGAAAAAAAGGAGATTGCACATTGAAAAAAGTGGAGGGCTTTATTCTCCTGGAGCAGTGCCTGATCATCTTTATAGTGTAGCCTGACTCTCCCTTTTTATTTCCGCCGTCTTTTAAACTACCGTGTCTAATTGCGATGGCATTTTTAATTAAAAGCCAAGGATATGTGGTTGTTTTGCGAGCAGTGACTAATCTGTTTCTGCCCCCGCCTCTTCCCCTGGCTCCCTATCTGCTATCTATCTGTCTAATGAGAAAGTGGGAGAACCCTGTGGTGGACTTGTTGATATTTGTCCTTCTTCAGGAGGGATCCTGGGAGTTGGTGATTAGCGGCAGCTTTCCCGACGCGCTCGCCTCTGAAGCTCCGGGATGTGCGGCGTCCTGGATTAAAGATAAGGGAGAGGGCCCTCCGCAATCCCACAAAGGCGTTGGAGGGGCGCTCCCCCCACCTCACGCCACCCCCGACTTTATTTCAGGAAGTCTCATCTTCTGAGTGCTTTGAGGGGAGAGCAAGGACAGTAAGCAAATGTTTTTATTTTCTAGTTTTCTGACATGATCATGAACTGACGTGAACCTGAAGTTATCAAAATAACAACAAACAAAAACACCTACCTAATAACTGATGATTTGGATGAGGATTACCTTGATAAAAATGAAAAGTAATAAAAATAACCAAAAAATACTAAAGAAATGAAATCCAACTCCTACTGGCAAGCCACCCCACTGTGCAGTGCAATTCGTCTCAGCCCCTAGACGGAACCAACGCCCTGGCCTGCTGCGTCCACAGCTCAGTGGGTGATTGGCCAAGGTGTGATTGCAAGGGGAGGTATGCCAGCTGGTGGGGTGGCAGCACTGGCGGCTCAGGGGGGGATAAGGGTGTGTGGGGGGGTGGCCGGGTGAGTCCGGGCAAAACTCATCACCTCAGACTCTCCTCACGCATGCGAGACTTCAGCAGAGAAAGAGAGAAAGAGAAAGAGAGAGAGAGAAATACATACACACACACAAACACACAGATCAGGATAATTTGCATACAGTATGTGTGTGTGTGTGTATGTGTGTGTGTGTGTGTGTGTGTGTGTGTGTGTATATGTGTTTACTGTTTATGTGTTCTTGTCTGCCTATGTGTGTACTGTTTATGTGTTCCTGTCTGCCCATGTGTGTATGTTCATAAGCATGTTTCTGCATGCATGCATGTATGTGTGTGTGTGTGTGTCTGTGTGGAAGGCCATGAAGGTGGGAGAAATGATGCCAGGGTGTGTCTGCAGCTGAGTCCTCTCTGTGAGGCTCTTTGGCAGGGCGGCGTAGGGAGCAGGTGTCCTCTCTCCAAAGCAGGGGCCTGTGAAACAGTCGGCCAGAGCGAGACCCCTTTTGCAGCGAGAGCCAAGCTAGCCTGGGCCAACACACGCCACATGTGTACTGCTACATTTGTACTGTTAACATGTACTGCTACATGTATACTGTTAACATGTACTGATACATGTATACTGCTACATGTGTACTGCTACATGTATACATGTGTACTACTACATGTGTACTGTTAACGTGTACTGCTACATGTATACTGTTAACATGTACTGATACATGTATACTGCTACATGTGTACTGCTACATGTATACATGTGTACTACTACATGTGTACTGTTAACGTGTACTGCTACATGTATACTGTTAACATGTACTGCTACATGTATACTGCTACATGTGTACTGCTTCATGTATACATGTGTACTGCTACATTTGTACTGTTAACATGTACTGCTACATGTATACTGCTACATGTGTACTGCTACATGTATACATGTGTACTGCTACATTTGTACTGTTAACATGTACTGCTACATGTATACTGCTACATGTATACTGCTACATGTATACTGTTAACATGTACTGATACATGTATACTGCTACATGTGTACTGCTACATGTATACATGTGTACTACTACATGTGTACTGTTAACGTGTACTGCTACATATGTGTGCTTATTTCTTATGAAAAAGAAGCAGGGTATAAATGTGTGTATGTATCTGTGAGTGTATGTGTCAGTGGGGTTCAAAGACAAGGAGAAAAAAGTGGGATATAGAGAGAGAAAGAGAGAGTAGTAAGAAAATAGAGCTGTGTCATAGCAGTGTGAAGATGTTGCTTGTGCACAAAGCGATCAGGTGGAGGTATGGTGCATTGTTGACACTCATGCAATGAAAGTTTGACATGGAAATAGGTAAGTAGTCTTGACAGCTGTCAGCTGCCTTTACTGCCCTGCTGTCTAAGCCTAGAGTCTGTCGTTGACATGCCTCTTGTCAAAATGTTAGTCACCATATATGCAGATAGAATGAAACCATGGTAACACTGTGAATAGCCCTTTATATCGTACTGTTGGAATATGATAATTAGAATTATGCCTATTATTTCTTGTTTTTATGTCACCCCTTCCTGCTTCTAATTGCAGATGTATGTATGCACTGTGCATTGTATGCATTTTAAATTGAATTCAATATTATTTATATAGCACCAAAACAATAAAATGGTCTCAAGACACTTTACAGAGCCCAGATCTTGAACCCCCTTTTTTGACCAAGCACAATGGTGACAGGGGCAAGGAAAAACCTGCTATTAATCAGGAAGAAACCAAACCTTAAGCAGAACCGTGGCACATCTGCATGAAACTGTCTGAGTAGAGATAGAAAAAGAAGGAGGGGGGGGGGGGGGGCAATCAGGAACATGGCAGATTAAATCATACACGTATCAGTATGAGCCTGCTAGCATACATGTGGTAAATGTACATGACATGTATTAGATATGTCATTATGCTTGCACTCTCCTACTCTATACGTTACACTGGGATTAATAGTGCAGTTTCACACTGTTTTACAGTGTGTCAATAAATCATGTCTATTTTCACTTGATGAATTTACTCATAGTCCAGGGTGAATGTCCTGCAGTTTAGTTATTGCTTTAGTGACAGAATCATACTCCATGTAAGTATGCTGACAGGTTATGTCCTTGTTTCAAGAATTCACCTTCATTCTTCTAAATTCTTTACCACAAATTCCATCACGACAAGAAGAACATGGACTGGATTCATTTTTGTCAAGTAATACTGATATTTCCATCTGAAGGGCTTTGAGTAAGGGACGTGACAATATCTAGACTTCAAAAAGTGTGTAAGGTGTGTGTGTTCAAAAGGTTTTGGTAACACTACTGAAAGTATTAAAAACACAAAGGGTTATTAATAAAGTATTAAAAAAACCTCATAATGATTGCCATAAGTCTATTTACATATTTAAATAGAACTATTGTAACATATAACATGGTAGTGACTGCACTCATAAAGTGTTACAATGTTGTAGTATAAGCCCTTACAGTTTGAAGTATCAGAATGCGTAATACATCTTTTACCTGTTGATGATGGCCCTGATGACATTGGTAACACTTTACTTAAACCCAGTATCCATGAAGCATTGTAAACACATTTATAAATGTTCATAAATGATTCATGATGCATCATAGTGACTGACATAAGTCTAGATAACTATTTACTAAGGGACATGACTGCACTCATAAAGCGTTATGATGTTGTATAAGTTCTACACAACTATTATTTTGAAAGCTTGTATGGAGTCACATATGGCTCCATAAAGAGCATTTGGTGAGTGTAGAGTTTTGGCGGGGCTCTGCACCAACCGATGGGGCGGGGGGGACACTGAGCCAAGAACAAATTAAAAGAGGTTGCATTAATCACTATAATCTGGACGGCGACACAACAGAGAGTGAGAGAATCAGAGGGAGAGATATATATAGAGAGAGAGAGAATGGAAGGAGACGAAGGGAGAGAGGAAAGTGAAAGAGGCCACAATAGTGCAATAAAACAAATCTAATAACTCATTACTTTGTTTCCTCCTCCCGCTGTAAACATGGGGATCGCCAGTGGGGGAACTGTTATCGTTTTTATTTGAAAAAGAGGAGAGCGAGGGGGGGGGAAATGAAGCAGCAAATAATTAAAAGTGGCCTTATCGTCTCTGCTTCCGGTAAGCAGCGCGGTGGATGTGGCAGTTAATGTCACCCAGGAAGGCTACGCGCTGAAATGTGAGTGTCACCCAGCTTATGAATCTCTTTACTGCTCTGATTCAGGCTGTGTTAAGCAATGTGTGTCTCAGCGGCTGAGAGCAAGGTCCCATTGTTCCTCAGTGCATCCTTTAATCTCGGCTGTTCAAAGTCTGTCTTGTTTTTTTAGCCCTATTTGAATGTTGTCTTGTCACAAACAAACTAAAAAGTTTCAAGAGAACTTCAATTGGAAGTCATTATTTGGAAACAAGGTTTAATTATTGACAAAATTATCTTCGTTTGCCGCCTCTGTTTTGCTGCGCGGCGAGGAGAGTGTTTGTGTGACATGCCATGGCAACAGATAATGACTAGACACATGAGAACAAATGAAACAACAAATGCTTCACAAAAAGAGTCTGCATGTGCAATTTTCTGCTCTCACAGACAGCGGAAAGGAAACGTGAAACGAAAGGGAAAGAGACCTGACTTATAAACCTCCGAACACAATGACTCTCTGCTGAGGCTGTCTTGCTGCTTGAAAATAGCCCATTATCTCCGTTGTGTGGATTATGAAAGGTTGATTATTCGTCTGTGCGGGCCCCTAGTACAAAATCCAGCACACTTGTGTTCCACATTTTAATTCTTCTCTTCTTGTTTTTAATTGCTCGCTCTTTTCCCTTAACTGAATTTGCTGGAGAACTCTGAACACTTAATCTGGATATGCCATCAGTGGGTATTGTCTCGCTGCAATTACACTGATGAGTTGATTCCGCTATTAGTGTGTTCATTACATTACATGCACACACACTGCGGTTGCAGTACTTTTAATCAGGGAAAGTTGGGCTCACAATCAGCATCGACCTGACACTCATGTGTGGTGAGCCAAATATCTCAGTGTTTACAGGGGTGGAGTGTGTGTGTGTGTGTGTGTGTGTTTGTGTGTGTGTGTGTGGGTTGGTGGGGGGGTGGGGTGTGTGTGTGGGATGGGGGTGGGGGGTTGAGGCTATGCTGTGTTGCATTTCAGCACAATTGTTTCTGTATCATGCCATTGCCATAAGGGAAATGATAGGTGAACGCCTCCGTTGTGGAGTCTTGGATTGGACAATTGTACAAACACAATAGCGGGGGTACGTTTATGCGCTACAATTTTGGTAACCAGTGCTGCTTGGATTAGTGGCCATTTTGTATGCTTCCGTAAGCGGTGGCTCTGTCGGTAGGAAACCTGTATGATCAGGGAAAGTGTATTAAAACCGGATGTCGTCACTTTAAGCCGGTCTCTGGTTGGATAAAGCTTTTCAGCAGAAATGGACAAGGACCTTTGATTTATTCTGTAGGAACCATGCCGATGCCTGACTTTTAATATTGTGTGACGTTGTTGAAGTTCAAGTTCAACATTAATATTTGTGTGTAATCGCTAGCGGTAAATAAACGTTAATAACTTGAATGACTGATTAAGGATATATGTTACACATCACAAAGACATGTAATCAATGGGTTTTGGGGGAAATGAGGTAATTGGTTAGCTTAAATTGCAGTATCTTAGGCGAGCTAATTGACCTGGCTAGCTATAGCGGAATTAACAGTGCTAGCTTTGTGTTTGGTCATATAGCTTCGTAAAAGTTCGGTTAACAAGTCACTTGTGTGTTTAGTTGTATGACTTCGTAAAAGTTCGGTTAACAAGTCAATTGAGCATTAAGCCACCTGACTATAATGGGTCTATTCATATCAGCATGCTAACGTTAGACTTATTAGCAGCGAGGCTAGCTAGCTACTATGTGTTCCAATGGATTGTTGGTCTAAGCGTTAGCTTCAGTTAAGACCTACGTGTACCACATGAACAACTAAACGAGTCAATGTAGACATATAAAAAGTTGTGTAGATAGCTTTATTCACATAAGCCGTATAACTTCACAAAAATAATAATAATTTAAAGAAAACCGATCGTTTGCATGCCAGGCGATCAACACAACTTCTCAACTAAAAAGTAAAGGTCCTTGTCCATTTCTGCTGAAAAGCTTTATCCAACCAGAGACCGGCTTAAAGTGACGACATCCGGTTTTAATACACTTTCCCTGATCATACAGTTTTCCTACCGACAGCTCCCCAATCATGAGTGTCCGCGTTGTGTCACGCTAAAACATGAATGACACGGAGTGCTGGTCAACACATGCACACTGCTATGTGGTAGGAAAGCTCTGTGAAAAACATAACATCCCTTGTGAGATGGAGCCGAAGCAAGGTGAGGAGCATGGATGCGTTAAGACTGATCGAGTGGAAGGCATCTGTCCGTTAACGTTGCGTTTGCTCAAACACCTCCTCACCGACCTGGGGGGACCTAACAGAGGGACTGTTATCCTGATGCCTTCTGAACTCATTTTTGGCAAATCTGAGGTGACTTTACGTTTACACCCACCCACCCTCCCAACACACACACACACACACACACACACACACACACACACACACACACCCTCCCAACACACACACACACACACACACACACCCACCCTCCCAACACACACACCCTCACACACACACACACACACACCCACCCTCCCAACACACACACACACACCCACCCACCCTCCCAACACACACACCCTCACACACACACACACACACACACACACACACACACACACACACACACACACACACACACACACACACACACACACACACACACACACCTCACTCTCTGTGCTCATGCTCTATGTCCCTCAACGGCAACACATGCTCACACTGTCAAATCACTTCTGTCTGCACGCCCCAATGCCTCTCTTCCCTTCAGTTACAAACAATATGTCACCGCCACACGCAGACTGACAGAAAGAAAAGCGGCTGAACGCGTGGAGGAGGTTGCATGGGGTAAAGATGACGCATGATGACAGCAGGTTCTGGAATTTAATTTTTGTGTGTGAGGTTGGGTGTGGAGGACAGTGGAGGAAGGAAAAAAAACTGAAAGAAATGCCAGAAGGTTCTGTGTTTGGGCTGTGTGGGCTGTGTGGCAAGTTAACCGCCTCTCTCTGGCACAATGCTGACTATTTCATTTATGGACAACAGGTCAGGGCGGGGGCACCGTGCTGGGCTTTGAGTCGGCAAGAATTCATTACTGCGCCTGGTCCACCTTGAATAGGAAATGAAGGCTTCGATAAGAAGCAAATTAGAGAGAGGAAGGGGAAAAATGCCAGGTTGGGAAACAGCAAAAACACTAGAGCCACCAAAGGTTAACTCTTTTCCGGTAGGGCAGGCTGAGGCGTCAGGAGTATTTGATGCCAATCTGACCGCCATAATGGAGCCAGCGTTATGATGTCTGCGAGAAGGGGAAATTGGAATCTTTATCTCCAACGCTTGGCGCAGACTGGTTGGTTTGGTGTGCCAAACACGTCTGGCTTTGTTAATTACAGAGAGAGAGAGAGCGAGAGGGAGAGCGAGAGAGGTCAGGTGAAGAGAAAAGCAGAGCTAGACGGACAGTGAAATTGAAAGAACTAGTCCCTTTGATGTGCACAGTACGGTCGGAATAAAAGAACATTTTGATATAATAGCACAGAAGAAGATGAGAGAGCCAGCAGACCTCTCTCCTGATATTTTCTGGGACTTTCAGAACTAACACAGCCAGAACCAGAACTACCACAGCCGCCACACGGACTGCATGAAACCCCACAGCACCTGTGGATGTATTAAGTGAGACACATTCAAACATCCGGCAAAAACATGTCCATGTGCCTCGCGGCTGTTGAGTGTGTGAGTGCGTGCTTGCTGTCACGTGTTTGTGCTGTCCTGAGCTTTATAGACGTGTTTGACTGTGATAGGTGAATGCATGTGTATATGTTTGTATGTGGCAGCATAATGGAATGGATATTTGTTTGTTTTTGACAAGCACAATACACGCATACATGTGTATGACATGTGCAAATGTGTGTGTAGCTATGGATCTGGGGCATACGCATTTGCATATGTCTACTTATGTGGTTTTGGATGCATAAATGTGAATAGGCATACATATGTGTCACACAATTTTTCACTTTGCTGTTATGTTTGTGTCTGTGCATGTGCAGTATGTGCGCATATGTGTCTTTGTAGTAAATATATATGATCAATATGCGTTATGAGCATATTCAGTATGATTATGTGTGTTAGTGGGGTTAATGTACATGGTGTTGATGTATGGTTGTTGAGCCTGACTGTGTGAGTGTGGTGTGTGGTTCTCTGAGCACAGTCTTTCTCTGAGTATGGTCTTATGCATTGTTGTGTGTGTATTTATCTAAGCATGGTGTTTCGTTGAGTGTGTATTTGTGCATGGTGTGTGTGTGTGTGTGTGTGTGTGTGTGAGAGAATGTGTGTGTGTTTTTGTGGGCAGACGGCTGGGTGAAAGGCAGTGGTGCCTACGCTGTGATGTAACCCCCCGCCCCCCTCCTTCCCTGTGCTCAGGGGGTGGAGGCCATAAATAATGCAGAGGAGCTGGAAACCCCGTGCTGCAGTAGTGTGTGAGCGGGATACTAAGGAGACGTTTGTTTGTGTGCCGCAGCTCCACCGTCTCTGTCGCCCGTCCGCCTGCCCGTCTGTCCGTCTGTCCGCCAGTCCGTCCGTCTGCAGCGCTTTGGGCTCCGCAGTCTCCCGGGTCTGTGTGTCTGTGTGTCTGTGTGTGTTTTTTAATTAGTTGTTTGTAATTAGTAATGTGTGTGCGCACAAATTGTTTTTGTTGAAGATGTAACTTACATATACTTTAGTATTCTACAGAGGCTTGGAGAACCTTCTACAGTATGAGCACTGAAAACTGGGTGAAAATATGAACCATACATTAATGAGTTACACAAACCTTCAGATTTCATCAACAGCCAGAGTCCTGTGTTCATCAATTTCAACAAATTCCCTTGTTAAAACGTAGTGTCTTGCAACTGAGTCGAGTAAAACAGCTCCAATCCTTACAGTATAGGGTTACCATTACTTCTGTATATTCTATGCATTTTGCTTCACAATTCCAGGCACCCTCAACATTGACACCTGAATCAAAACGTTAAAATTAGAGAGTGCACCGAAATATTAGAGAACATTATTTTATGATGCAAACTACCTTTGAAGGTGTGACTGGTATCCAACGAAGATGGCTAAATTCACACCTAGCTAGTGCTAGGCAGAATAACACTCAGAATAATCCTTAAATGTCTAATCCTCCAAATGTCTAAATTATAAAGTGATACCCAAATAACAGATTGTATAAGAAGTACTCTGTATGCTATAATAATTTACTATATTTCCTGCTCCCTCTCTCCTGGAGAGGCCCTGACACAGACAAGGGCTCTTCTGAGGTGGGCTCCCGACAGAGCCATGTGTGGCTGGGTCATACTTGACAAGGCAGGAGTCTTCTAGTGCTTGGAAGTGTGTGTGTGAGAGAGAAAGAGAGAGAGAGAGACTGTGTGTTTGTGAGAGAGAAAGAGAGAGAGACTGTATGTGTGTGTGTGTGTGTGAGAGAGAGAGAGGGAGAGATATTAAGAGAAAAAAAGTGTGTGCTTAGAGAGACAGAATGTCTGGTGTGTGTGTGAGACTGAGTGTATATGTGATATGTGTACGTGTGGTATGGGAAAGAGTGTGACAGTGAGTATGTATGTGGTGCGTGTGCGTGTGCGTGTGCTTCTGTGTGTGTGTGTGCGTGTGTGTGTGCATATAGTTTTGTGATGTGAGTACCCACAGCGCAGCGGGTGACAGGGCATTGTGTAGTTGAGACAGGTCTGACAGAGGTGGGTATCTGTAGTCCAGCCAGTCCAGAGGCTACTTTTACCCCATAGGGCTTCAGACCTTTTCTTCCA
Organism: Clupea harengus; assembly: GCF_900700415.2. Taxonomy (NCBI): domain Eukaryota; kingdom Metazoa; phylum Chordata; class Actinopteri; order Clupeiformes; family Clupeidae; genus Clupea; species Clupea harengus. The sequence continues at coordinate 24,691,498 of NC_045154.1, forward strand.
TGCCGAGGGTCTGCATCACATAATTGCTCCGCTTCTTCAAGCCAAAGGAATGGAACTTGCCTAACTTAAGAGACCATTTAAAGTCTCTGGGGGTATGTCCCATATAAAGGTGTAATTTGGTCATCGGTTAAATTCAAATCTTTCTCTGCACTTGAATTAATACACAGTTTAGTCATGGCTATTGTTGAGAAATGTTATTAAGAACGAGGAGGTAGCAGGTACTTGAAAAAGCAAGAGGGTGACAGCTAATAGGGTTATTCATGTGTTTGTAGTATAATCAACCACCCCTGGGGACAGTCATACAATTCAGTATAGGTTGTTTTTTCTTTTCAATTTGAATTTGTACACTATTTCTAATGAGTGTCTTGGTAGAGAAGTGTTGTTTGTGTGTGTGTGTGTTTTTCTTTTTAAAGTGTTGTGAATTATACATTGTAAGGACTTTATTGAGCATAAAGGCACAGCATAAAATGAAATTCACAGACATTAGAAGGAAAAGAAAGGTGCTATTGCTGTAATAGATTGAGCCAATTCCTGCTTTGTGCTCCACCACCACAAGCCCTGTGAACGCAAGTAATGTCTGCCAGTGAATATTCCTCCTGAATATGCCTCTATAGCTGCTATCAGGTTTGCTAGTGAGTAGACCTGGGACTGGTCCCATTCGGATAAGAGGATAAAGTTAGGATCTAAATCATCATTGAGGTATACTGTTTATCCACCCAGGATGCTGACCTGCGCTATGCTGGGATTGGATCGTCTCAAACATCACACGCTGAGCAGTTTGGTGTGGAAAAACAGAGGCGGAAAAGTAAGAGGAGGTAAATCAACAGCAGGGCATTACATATTCATACCATCTTGCCTGACTGAGAGCACAGCTGAAGTTTCTTCCATGTTTATGACTCTTAAATGTCTTTCATTCTTCGTTCATGCTCTCAGTGTGATATTTCGCAGCGCCTGCATCCAAACCGCCGCAACACACTTCTTTTACAGCACATCAGTTTTTTGTTTTTTTGTATCAGCCACAGAAGACACTTCGATCTGATTTGGATCATACTTCAAATGCTTGCGGAGAGGTTGCAGGGTTCAGTGACAGCTGATCCCTGCTTGAACCACAGTAATGTCACATATATAAAACGAGGGATATAAGGGCAGAGAAGGAGTGAAAGAAAGGATCGGTGTCAGCAGGGGATGGGTTGCCGGTGCCAATCTGGTGCAGATCAAGCACAGGGGTGTGTTTCCTGAAAGCGTTGTTAAATGACTAGCTACCATAGTTAATTGATACACTCTCCAATGTTGCCATGGTGGTTGGTCAATGACGCTTTCAGGAAACACAGTTCAGAGCAGTGACAAATCCAGGCCAAAATTAGGACCAATCAGTGCCAGGATCAAGCCAGAAACAGCCACTATCCGTCCATAGCTTGAATAAGAGATGGGGGAGCCATTATGTCAGGGGAAAAAAACATTAAATGCAATTATCATGAGGCACAACCATGAGAGGGAAATTATTTATAGAGGGCCATTTTGCTTTTATACAGCAGTGTATTACACCAGAAGGAGTGCACTCACAAACACTCATATGAAGCACATGCTTCTTCTGGAATATAAAAATTTCATGTCCAGACTTGAGGTTCAGACAGTAAAACTAGCCATATTTTTCTTAAACACACATACCCACACACACACACATACACACACACAAATATACTGAGCGTGGTGGTCTCACTGATTGCGTGTTAACTTCCTAATCCCAACCATTCTGTTTGAAAATGAAAATGTTCACAACTCCAACACAATACAGTAGACTCCTCTTTAACATTCACATACAAAAGCAACACTCCCATAATATGACATGTCCAAAGACGTCATAAAACCTCTCCTCTACCCTGCTCCAAATACAAATTGCATATCAATAACATTCGATTTACTTGAGGTTGATTACTTTGTCACTAGATGACCAGAATCAAAGACGAGGGGACATGGTAATATCATGTTAAAAGGAAGGGAAAATAGAAATTCAAGAGAAACGTAGACATTTAAGCGTCTTTGAGTACCTAAAAAAAGCGCTATGTAAAGCACCTAATTCTGTAAAATTAAAGTATTATTATTATCATTATTATTATTATTATAATTAGCCTCTTGTATTTAATGGCTTACTTTTAATATCTCAAATGTCAAGTGTTTTGATGTTTTTTAGCCCCTTTGGTCCAAATGGTAACCAGCCTTGTTTTCTTGTTCATGCATTCACTGATAGCATTCATACAGCTTTCCAGTCCAGCAGGACTTTGTCACTCTCCCAACACCCTGCGCACCTTCCTTTAACTCCTTTTTTGCAGCTGAGACAAAACATCAGGGTTTAATATATCAATTTAAATGCAGTGTGATATCAAGGGTGAATTCCAGCAGTTGGGCTGAGCTGGGCTGCCTCGACGACAACACTCACCTGGTACACAGCAGAATCACATTTGGACTCCCGATTGTCACAACACAAATAGAACAACCAAAAGAAGAAGAAGAAGCAGAAGAAGAAAGGGAGGAGGGAGAAAAAAGAAGACGGAAGCGGACATGCTTATGTGTCTGAAGCGAATGAACTGCTGATGCATCAGATGCTAGTCTGGTGCTCGACCTAGACACAGATGGAGCATGATGCGGATGCCCAGAGTGGGTTAGGCGACTCATGGCAGATTTGTCAACCGAGCCTCAGACGTCCTCTGTTCTGAATTCAAAGGGCTTCAACCCCCCCTGCTAAGATAAATGTCAAGACTGGCACAAAGAATACCTAACTGATGGCACTTATTGATCTGACTCCAGAGTTTTTTTTCTTTTTCTTTTTTTTTGGCAACAATGGTTAGCAACAGGTGTCAACAGAAATATCTTAAACCACTTTAAAGCACTGTTGTGGCCACTTAGCAACAGGGCAGCGGCTCCAACCCACCCCCCGATGTGCTCTGCTGGCGACATGTTGCTGATTGGCTTTTAATTAAATTCATCAGTGATGAGAGCGAGACGGGGAAGCTGAGGCAGCGTAGCGATCTGTTTGTAGAGCAGCGTTGGTAATGCAGCTTGGACTCTGACGCCTGATGGCTAACCAGGATGATTGGGCCATCAGTGGCAGGAGTAGCACACTGTTCCACACAGGTCAACCCACCCAGCGCTAACACAGTGTATATATTCACACAAACACACACACATATATATATATGTGTGTGTGTGTGTGTGTGAGTGAGTGTGTGTCTGTATGTATTTCGATTTTTAAACATTCATAAAGATAAAACTATTCATGCCATTTTGAAAGCATCTAAAACACGTGCACAGTACTGTACACTGTTTGTGCTTATCCTTGAGTGCTTGTGCCTTGCCAGTGCTAAAGTAATGCAATAAAAAAGGCTATTTGCTTGTGATGATATAACCTCACATATCATTTGCATGTAGGGGTTGGAGAGAGAGAGAGAAATATGTGTAAAAGTCATTGAGTGATATGAGAGGAATGAGGGACATGGCACTGTGTCCTTCACAAACTCAGCTATATGGGCAGATGACATTGCTTTTCAATCTTCCCTTCATCTAAAGAAAGCACACTTGTTATTTGACCATGATGTCAGAGCCGACGATTTCAAGAGCTAAAGTAGTCTATTCATTCTGAATTGTACCAAACTGTAAGCAGTGATCAAAATCATGTTGACAGCGACCAAGAAAAAGGACATAAATGTCACTAACAGTGAAAACCTTTCCATACACCTAATCAAACTATACTGTATTTCACAAACTGTGAATGTTATAATGTAATAATGTATAAATTGAATGCTGTAATGTTACACTGTATGTAATGTAATCTTTCAGTATTTCTATTCACTCAAGATACAATGCTGAACAGTGTTAAATTAGAGTGAATGTCTATTTAATTCCATATACTCATTTTAATGAAACAGCCCAGAGAGCATTTAACTGCGGGCCATCTTCAGTGAGAAGCGTGGATGTGTGTGATGTGATGTCTCTGTCTTGTATGTGTGTCATCACACGGGTAGTATTTCCTGAAATCCCTTGTTGACTCCTAACCTTTTCCCGGCTTTTAATATGCCGCCATTTTTGCCGAAGAGACTCCATGATGTGACAAAATGCAACATGTGTTGGAACGCACGGTTTATCCTCTGGTGGCAAACGCAAACAGCCAGCTTTACAGTGTCACATTAAATACAACAAGGGCGATATTTAGCACTACACGACATGGGAATATGACAAAAGTGGAGGTTTTTTTTTAATAAATGGCAGCGGTTTTCCAATAAAGGGCGATTGTTTATTAATGATTCACTAAATTGTATTAATGATAAATGATTTATTAATGATTTGCCCCATTCTGGAAAACAAACCTGTCCAGAACTGACCAGATCAACATGGTCATTTGTTATCATGTATGTTGCAATAGTGGCTAAAACGCTGATAAGTCAAGAGCCAACCTCGTTCACATCAGGACAGGGACTAAACTGGCAGAGTGCATGATGGGAAATCAAGATGTTTGTTGTTCACGCTGCATTTCCAGGCTGGAGTAGGTCATGTGACATACATATAGTTGGCTGCCAAAGTAGAACTTTTGCATGCTGCGGTGATGCTACTGGCCTTAAGGAAGAATAGCAACAGCATTTTCATCAGCTTTTGGAGCCCTGAATTTCAGTTATTTCTGGCGCAAGCAGTTTTTAGGTGATACAAAATGTTATACAAAATGAAAGATGATATCACTTCTTCTCAATATGGAAAAAGACTTCCCAATCTATGTTTACATCATCCCACACTAAAGAACAGAATGAAAACTTACAAGCTTACAATAATTTTGTTTCCGATATTCACGTGGCTTTTCCTGTTTAAAAAGGCAACCCCTCATCCCCCGACCGCACAGAACAATTCTTGTAAAGCCATTTTGCTTTTAAATGCACAAGAGAACTTTCTTAAATCTCATTAAGTGGGACCTTCACTTAAGACAGATACTCTCACAACACTCTGCGGTCGGAAAATTGATTTCAGTATGGCAACATATCTTCAAAACTGCACTCAGGAAGAGTTAAGGGGAGAAAAAAAGGACCCAACATGAAATATATTCCCCTACAAGCTGTTTTAAATGTAAATGAATGGAGACCAATTAAATTCAATTAAGCATTCAAGGCCTGCTCATCCCATTTTAGGACTGGAGCTTTGTGTTGTGTGCTGTCTGCAAATTGTGCTACCTTATCTCTTGTTGTGTTTACACAATGCTATGCCATCCATCTTTTTTTCAGACACACAGTTACGAGTTTGTCACTCACTAAAAACATAATGCGAACATGCTGCATTTCCCCGTCTTTACAAAAGCTATAACTCAACTCAGTTGTTTACGGGAATTTCTGTAGTGTTGGATTTGAACAGATGCAGGGAAGTACATCATCTTCCCAATCCACTCCCAGGCCTCCATCCCCAGTGTGTCTGGCTCGTACAGTAATTTTACACGCCGCATCATTTCGTCTCTCCCCCATTCCTTAGACACTGCGTGTTCATTATAGACGCATCAGAATAAATGCATAACATTACCAGACACGGTGTGGGACAAGTAGACAAAAAAATACCCCATTTTGTGCCTGTCTCTGCATGCTGGACGCACAGTTTCCGGGCACTTGAAGCGGGCTTGATGAGGGGCGCGCTGCGGAAACAATGCACTTCAGCCTGGCCTGCTCTCCATCAGCACTCACATTATGCCCATCACCATTATCATTTCGCCCAGCACCACCCCATTATCACCACAGTGAGGATGTAATTGTATTTGCTGCCATTACTGCCCGGGCTTATTATTACTATGACTGCCCCTATTACAACCTTCCCCAGCACTGCAGCCTTCTGGACTTTTCCATTGCCTTACCAGCTTCCTGTGCTCTGAAGGCTGCTGTATCGGATAAGGTCATGCTACTAATAACAAAGGGTGATTCAAGGCTCTAATAAAGTTCAAATAGAATCTGGTTGCTAAGTGACAATTGATTTCTGCTGTGTGATTGTCAATGGGTTTGTAGAACCTAAAAAGTTTGTTTTGTGACAACTTACTAGCAGAATGGTTAACCAAGGTCAACCAAGGTCAAATCAACACTCTAATCCTAGGTCACTAGGGCAACACTAGCAGTGTCACCCATCCTGATGTAGAACTATAGCAAACAATAGAAGCTACTGCTGGTCTGATTGCTGCCTAAGACTATCCTCAAAACTACAGATCATGCAAGTAGAGGATGCAGAGGACCCAGAGTGAATATGAGTGAGATACAGTGAGATTCACTGTGATGAATATGGAGGCTCTCTGATGTCTACAAAGCGACCTTGTGAGTGCTCTCCTGAGGCAGCAGGGCATATGTTATTTCATCAGCGTTGTGAAGCTGCGCAGGGTCTGAAAGCCAAGAAATCCGAATAGCATCAAGAGGCTGTGGAGGATTGCTGTTGCTGTGCAGGGTAAAGATGCTGTGCAGCGTATGGAAGCCCTTCTTAGACTTAGAGAGGCTTTATAGTGCCCAGATCCCAGATTCTCTCGAATATGGAGGGTGTGTGGAGAGACTCTGGCCCCTTGGGGGATCTAATGGCTCTGATGGATCCTCACAGTCTGCCTTGGGGTCCCCATCTGACCCGGGCAGCCCTGCATGGGCCAGGGTGCTTGGAGGAGGAACCAGTGCAGAGGGTGGGGCCCAGGACCTCAGCTCATCAGTAGTTGATCAAGGGTAAGTATGTGTGAGATGCGGAGAGATTGTGATGAACATGAGATTTCAAAGCTCAGAGAGTCTGTGGGTGCTCTCCAGGAGCAGCAGGGCATGTGCATATTCCTTCAGCATTGTGAAGTCGCGCAGGACTCAGGGAAGCCGTACAGTTTGAAGAGGCTGTGGAGGACTACATATGTTGTGTAGAGTAAAGATGTGGTGACGCATATGGAAGCCTTCCGTGCAGTTAGCGAGGTTTTGTAGAGTCCAGAAGCTGTTGAATATGGAGAGCGTGTTAAGAGTCTGGCCCCTGGAGGCTCTGAGGGTTCTGATGGGTCTTCATAGCCTGCCTCAGTGTCCCCATCTGGCCTGGGCAGCGCTGCATGGGCCGGGGCCCTTAGAGGAGGAGCCAGAGCAGGAGCCCAGAGCCTGGAGTCCCAGCTCCACTGGGCTGCCCGTGGGGCTCAGTTTGCCAGGGCCGGCCCATCTGTGCAATCCTCTGCCAGATTGTTTAGCTCTGCTTAGCAAACCATCTCCCCCAACCGTCCCAGCCCCCAACCCCTCTCTCCAAAATCACTCAGCTAAAGCCTCTGCCTCCACATCACTCCTACACACTCAGTTCCACACTGGGGTGGGAGATGGGTGGTTTCTGGTTCACTCTGGTTTGGTGTTTGGTGGAGAGGTGAAAGAGAAAGAGCTGGTGCTGCAGCTGATGCAAGAATCCAGCTCTGACATTTAAATGCCATAGTTAGGCCTGCACACACACACACACACACACACACACACACACACACATGCACACACACGCAGACTCTTCAATGTGCGTAGGACAAGATGGACACCAGTCACATGCATGCTATTGACGTTTTAGCACTGCCACAGATATCTGGCTTTCTATTGGTTGAATTTTTATTTGAGCAGTACAGGATAGGGTGACATAAGGTGATATACCCCTCCACATCAACACAGAAGGAATTAATCAGATGGTGGTTGAATGTGGTCCAGTTCTATGACTGGGAAAGTTCACCATTAAAACAAGGTTTTGGGCCATTAGTAAACTTGTCGCTGGTAAACAACAAAAGTGAAGTATTACATTTATAATACATCTATAATACATTATTTTGTCTTGTGCTAGCAGTGCCTTTTGCTGGTGGTATATGAACGCCACTAATTTGGTGACGACACCTGTCAAAAGTATTACAATCGTGTTAGATGTTCAGTCTCCCCTACTTGATCAAGCTACCACTGCACATTTTTCTTAGCCCAAATATTAAGCAGAAACCTGATTTCACCAATTGACTAGCTCCAAGGATTCTCCATCTTTTATTTATCTGGTATTTGATATTATCTGGTATTTGGTGGCCTGTAGGTTATTTCACATTTGACTATTTAACTTCTTCTGGCACTCTCTTACCTGACTCTCCTAAACCTCGCCTTTCACCTAGACTTGCCTCAAGCACCAGTTAGCCCTGCTAGGCCCAAGGGTAATCGTCTGGCCAAAAGCCCCTGGCCAAAAGCCCTAATGAAGCCCAGCAGAAGGCACGATCTAGCTCCCGGAAGTGACAATGGGGACTCAACTGGCCTTAGCACTATCTCGCCCGGGTTTAGCCCGATAATGGAAACACGGCTAATGAGTTTGTGTATAATATCACTCCATAATTTCTGAAGTTTAATACATGTTGTATGTGGCTTTACAGATTCAATTTTCATTTGTATAATATTACGTAAGTAATAATATATAAGTCTGCTTCATAGACTTGATATTCTGAGGCTGAGTTCTGCTGCATCCAGCACACAACCTTACTGCAAGCCCCAGCACCCTTTCCATTATCGGAAGATCATCTCACGAACAAGGTTATATATGAGGTCAGGATGTTCATGCTCAAGGTTAATTAAGAGAAAATAAATTGATTATCTTTCAGAGGTCGCTCAGTCATGTCTCAGGGAGAATTATCTGAGAAGCGATAGGGTCACAAGGACACAGCGTACTGCACATGAGCGGTAATTACACAGAGTTCTTTGTGCAGATTTGGAGCTTGTTTGAAAACTACTGCCCTCTGGGAATTATTTTGCCAATGGTAGACCACACATTCTCACAGCCAACCCCAGTTAATTACCTAAACGAGGCTTAAGAAAACTGGCTCGATTGTGGGTTTTGCCCCCATCCCCAAACACTTCCGTTCTAGCATCTCCTCTCGGTTGTATTTTAATGGCTTCTACAACTTTGTAACCGATGTCACAATTTAATGGAACACGTTTGATGTCATGTAAGGGGTCCAGGGCCGGACTTTAATAAGGCAGTTAAGGGGTAATGAGAATGAATATCGTTCTCTACGGCCGATAAGACTTTGAACAGCGCCGTTGTCAGCTTCCTGATCTTTAGGGGGGAAACCGGACCACATGGTTAACTGGATTACACTTGCACATCTCTCGAAGGGAGAGGGAGAGAGAGAGAGAGAGAGAAACATACTGCTTTCCCTGTCCTTAAGACCAGAGTCATATGTAAATACTCTGGAGACTTTCCCCTCTGTCTCTCTGAGTGTTGCTTTCCGTGTGTGGAGACAGATGGCAGTGGCTGGTGTGAGTCAGACAGCTCTAAGCGTAGAGGTTGAATCTGATGACGATCAAACCTCTCTGTAATTTTGCAACTCAAAACGGTGATGTTCTCTTTGGTAATCTCTCTCTCCAGTCTGTGGTGCTTTCCTTGTAAGCCCCTTGGCTGTTCTCCTGTGGTCTGACCCTTAAAGTTCCTCCTCTGTTCTGAGTCTTAACTAGGATGTTTGTTTTTTGTGATATCACTCTCTACTTTTAGTGTCACCTGCTTTAAGTGTCTATTTGACCAACACGTAATAGTCAGTTGCCCAGCATGTCATTGCAACAAGTATATCTGCTGTAAAGAGTGCTGGTGGACAACAAGGACAGTTTTCTAGCTAGCTTTAGATGAAGTATGATCTATCAGATGGCACGAATGACATCACTGCCAACATTTTTTTTTTAATTTTAAATCAAGAGTAATTTACAAGCCTCCCTTTACTCTTGCCTCTAACTAAATGATGAGTCTTAAACATGCCGCTCTGTGGCCGAAGTGGGTGATCTCTCCAAGAGGTAATACACCCTGGTAGGGTAGCCCGATTATTAGACAGGCAGACATACACAGACTGACTTTCAGAATGGCCCAATATCCAGGGAACATGGATAATGAGGGGCCTCTGGTGTCTGCAAGGTCTTATTATCAAAGCCTTTCTAAGAGTGGGAGAGGGTTGAACTTTAAAAAAAAAAAACACATACATCTCTCATCACTCTTCCGTGGACAGATAAATCACAGGTATGGGGGTAACTATAGTGACCCCGTCGCTCCAAACTCACCTCACCCGCCTTCACCCATTGTCTGGACTTTAATAGAATAGAAAAAAAGCTCCATGGAAATGAATGAGGTCAGAAGCAGTGAATAGCGAAGGCCACAGGATGCCACGACTGCGCTCTTAGCCTACGCATCTCCTAAGAGCTGCTGGACGTTGACAAGCTCCTCGCTTCCTCCTCTCCTCTCCCTGTCTGCCTGCCTGCCCCCCCGGCATGTGCCCCTCACATTGTGCTGCAACCTCAGAGCAATTAGCGCCTTCCATCACCAGGCACCGCGCTGCCCGTGGCTTCCAGCCGGCTGCAGGTAATTACAGGGGAATTAGTTCAGGACATCATGGGTTGCAAGTAGCCTTACCCATTTTAGCGCGTGCGCACACACACACACACACACACACACACACACACACACAAACACACACAGACACACACACACACACACACACACACACACACACACAACCAAACATGCCAGAGATTTGAACGCCACCGGAACAGCATAGCCTGTACTCCCAGGACAAGGTGTGGTTGGTTGTTCTGTAGTCGGACCACTGAGCTCCTTCAATTCAATGTGATATTCCGATAATCATCATGATGAAGATTGTTGTTAGTGAAAGACATTTGATTTAGGTGTAAACTGGACATGAAACCCAAGCCATATACTGAAAATAAAATGGGGAATGTCTTGCAATCTCTTATGTGATCTCCATTATGCCATTATGTTTAATTAAATCCATGTGATGTTTCAGAACAACAGTTCTTGTTTTTGCAGCCAGCTTCTATTTAGTTTATTTTGAAATACAGGTGACCTTACTCTGATCCCTATACCAAGCCATGGTGCTTCACTACAGGGGCACTGATATGGCGTCAGTTTAGTGCCAAAACTCACACATGCGAGGAAACGTCTATTCGAGTGAATTTCAGGTTTTCGCAAGCGTGAATTTCTTCTCCGCACTCAATTTTAGGAAAAAAACGAGAGGAAATTCAACAACTGCGAGCGCAGAGACTGACATACTCTCTCGCGAAAACTTGGTCTGCTCGCTCGAATTGATCATGCGCTCAGTGTGTGGGCGGTTTTGGCAGTGTGTGGGCGGGAACCAAAGGAGAACGGGCTCTTTTCTGATTGGTCTTGCTTTGACAGCAGGAGAGTCATATTCACGACAACCGTTTACCAAACTCCGTTAAGTAGCTACATATGTCTTTGTATGGTGAAGACTGATATTTAATGACGAACCGAAGTAACGGTACCCATTAAACACGTTTTGAATAAATACTAGTGGTGATTGTAGCATTTGACCCACGATAGGTAACATATCTAGCTACTAGCTAGCTTTAGATTCCTGCGCTAGCAAGAAGCGAATTGATCATACGCTCAGTGTGTGGGCGGTTTTGGCAGTGTGTGGGCGGGAACCAAAGGAGAACGGGCTCTTTTCTGATTGGTCTTGCTTTGACAGCAGGAGAGTCATATTCACGACAACCGTTTACCAAACTCCGTTAAGTAGCTACATATGTCTTTGTATGGTGAAGACTGATATTTAATGACGAACCGAAGTAACGGTACCCATTAAACACGTTTTGAATAAATACTAGTGGTGATTGTAGCATTTGACCCACGATAGGTAACATATCTAGCTACTAGCTAGCTTTAGATTCCTGCGCTAGCAAGAAGCCTTTGCTTGCTAACTGTTGAAGCTAGCTCTTGCTGCTGAGTTTTCAAAGTTGACTTCAATGTTTTAATGTAATTTATTCCATGGTCCGGGTGTTTTCACTGCTTTTAACACTGCTAGCTACAACAGGTAGCAGGCAAAGGCTTCTTGCTAGCGCAGGAATCTTCTGAGGCAGTCAGCGGAGCTCTAGAATCTTAGATCAGTAGTAGACTAGCTAGCAGCTAAACAATACAATTTAATAACATGAGAACCAAGTCACGTTCGCAATTGCAAGTTCTAACTGTAAGAATGATGAACACATTCAATAAAATGAACTTTGTGACTGAAATTACTGTTGTTTACTGTGTAGTGCTCAACACTTAATACTAGCAGCAAGCTTAAAGATAGCTAGTAGCTAACTATGTTACCTAATGGCAGATAACATCGACTGTCACGAGAACTGACTCTTTTTCCTGGAATAAATAAAGTGATTGTGGGTCAAATGCCACAATCACCACTAGTATGTAATCAAAACAGCTTTAATGGGTGCCGTTACTTCGGTTCGTCATTAAATATCAGTTTTCATATGTAGCTAAACAGACCAAACCAAACTCCGGTAAGTAGCTGCATATATGTATGGTGAAAGTTGATATTTAAGCCCACCATACACCATACATATAAGCAGCTACTTATCGGAGTTTGGTTGAAGTGAGTGACGTGACTACGAGACTCTGTCAAACCCTCAACGATCAGGACCAATCAGAGAAGAGCTCGTCCTTCTTTGGGTCCCGCCCACACACTGCCAAAAGTCATACTTTCGAGCGAGCAGATCAAGTTTTCGCGAGAGCGTATGATAAATTCGAGCGAGCAGACCAAGTTTTCGCGAGAGAGTATGTCAGTCTCTGCGCTCGCAGTTGTTGAATTTCCTCTCGCGGCTGGTAAAATTGAGTGCGCAGGAGAAATCCACGCTTGCGAAAACCTGAAATTCACTCGAATAGACGTTTATCGCGCGTGTGAGTTTTGGCACTAAACTGACGCCATACACTGAATAATGAGCAGGCCTGTAGGTGATTGTCCTCATTGACACCCTGCACAACACAGCCACCAATGTCAGCCAGTTCTCTCGTTATTACATCGGCTGAGATATTGTGTCCTGTGAAACGTTACGGCCGGACATAAATAGGCTATTGAAACCTGCTAAAGCTGGCCCTGCCAAGATGCCTGTTGAGACCAGTGAACAAATGCTGATTTATAAAACATCCCCCCCCCCCCCCCCCCCCCAAAAAAAAAAGATTGTTCCTTCTTCTGTACCTGACAGACTAAATCTACGCTGTGGGAATAAGCTAGGACTGGCCTTGTTGCTAGCCGGGCGTCTCTTACCCCCACACCTGAGGTGCATGTTTCCTTCATCTGTCACTCTGCGGATGCCTGCTTTTTTCTTTATTATAACAGCATTATTATTTCTCCCCGCTCTTCGCTGATTGATAGTGCGCCCTCCAGCCCAACAAACAAACAAATAACAGTCAAAACCCCCCATCCCCCTCCCCCCTTCCCTTCTGCACCCGGAGGCACCGTCTGCCTCATAACACCTCTCCTTTCACTCCCTACCCAGCCTCCCTGTTTTAAATAAAAGCAGAGTAGGCCGTCAGAGGGATGGATTGGACTGAGTGGCCCGAGGAAAAACCGGCCCCATAGTCCAGGCAAAATAGCGTTTTACGACAGACTAATTGTAAAAGAATTTTTTTCAGCATAGATCATTTCTATGAGGTGTCCAGAACAACATACTAAAAGTCCTAAGAAATCCTAGTTGAGGAAATATGTTTAATTCTCATCAATCTGATATGTGTGCTAATAATGCATTGCAAAAATACACCTCAAAAATGTAATTTTTTTCCTTTACTCCTATCAAAATGAAACTTTACACAATGAAAGTACCCATGGAAAGTAAAACAATTTGTATTACAAGTTTCTTTTGAAATTAATTTGTATATGCAAATGAGCTATACACTAATCGAATATGCCCAAAATACATCCAAATAGGCTTATTTTTTTCCTTTACTCCTACCACAATAAAACTTTACATAGTAAAAGTATACATGAAAAGTAACTTTTTTTGTATTACAAGTTTCTTTTGAAATTAATTTGAATATGCACATGAGCTCCACACTTATTGAATATGTCCATAGGCAGAAACACCTTCATATGTATGACAAATACATCGGCCCAATCTTCATCCAATCATCCTACTGCCAATGGGAGATGGCAATGCTGCTTTTAGACTGGCCTCTAACCTGAAAACTGCCTGGCTTGGTAGTACCTGCCAGGGGTATGGTGTTTCTGCCTATGCAATTAGGACATATTCAATAAGTGTGATGCTCATGTGCATATTTAAATTCATTTAAAAAGAAACTTGTAATACAAAAAAAGTTACTTTTCATGTATACTTTTACTATGTAAAGTTTTATTGTGGTAGGAGTAAAGGAAAAAAATAAGCCTATTTGGATGTATTTTGGGCATATTCGATTAGTGTATAGCTCATTTGCATATTAAAATTCATTTTCAAAGAAACTTGTAATACAAAAAATGTTACTTTTCATGGGTACTTTCATTGTGTAAAGTTTCATTTTGATAGGCGTAAAGGAAAAAAATTAAATTTTTGAGGTGTATTTTTGCCATGCATTATTAGCACACATCTCAGATTGATGAGAATTAAACATATTTCCTCAACTAGGATTTCTTAGGACTTTTAGTATGTTGTTCTGGACACCTCATAGAAATGATCTATGCTGAAAAAAATTCTTTTACAATTAATTCTATTATTGGCTCCAAAAAGGGTTAATTTGCCTGGCCTACCAGAGCACGTTTTTTTTTATGGGCCTGAAAAGAGTCATTGGCAACACTGAGACGTCTAGATGGGGCGGTTGGAGGAGGAGGTGTTAGAGTACGGGTCAAAAGAGTGGCAGTTGAAACACTTCACAGCTATAATGATTAGAATGTTAACTTTTAAAGGAGTCTGCTGGGTATCTGTAAAATGGGATGGGGGTGGAAGGGATTTTCTTTTATAGGTTGCCAGATAACACTCCTGACGTTGACTACTCTTGAGATGTCTCTGTGATTTATTAGCGAATCAAACAAATACAGATACCTGGGTCATGAGATCAAAGGGGTCAGATATACGAGGCAATGTTTCATTCTGAGGTTATGAGCGTATTATCTGTGGGCCTCATAAGTTTCTGACCTCAGACTTCCCTGTGAGAGATGATTGTATCAGAGGAATGGGACTTTACCCAGCAGGTCACTCCACCATGAAGCATAAGCCCTTTACAATACTGGCTATCATATACCAAGAGGGGGGTATTTCTGAATTAGGAGTCTTTTAACGGTGCAGCCCACAATTCTAATCCACTACATCTTTTGTCAAAGTCTGACAAGCGAATCCTCACAGTCCTCTAGCTGTCGGTTCTGTGTGCACTCAATAAAGCCCTGGCTCTGTAAATGGGAAACAAAGAAAGTGACTTGGTGTGAAGTAGGTAGTTGAGCGGCAGAGGCAGTAACCAGGAGAATGTTTTAAGTAGTCCAAAAGGTGCAGATTTATTAAGCTGCTGGCAGGTGACAGACAATACGAACATTTAACATTTAACTTTGTCCAGAGAGACAGACAGACAGACAGACAGACAGACAGACAGACAGACAGATACTTAATTACACTGACTAGCAGTTATGGCTTCATTTAACAAAAGCACTAGGCATCCTCTTAAGTCAGAGGTCTGAACTCAACTCCCCTGCCATTCCCTGGATGCAGGTTATATTTCCTTAACTCCTCCTCCCAGGAGTTAACCATCAATCACTAATCAATTATCTAAACAGACAATACTTTAACATATTACACATGTATCAAACATACAACCATTTACATCTCGCATCACCACATGCACAAACATATCAATTTAGCTTCTGGCAGCCAGCTATAAGGATATTATCCTATATAAACAATAACACCCCTGTCTAAAATGGAACAGTCCATTGTTTGGCGCTCCAGCCGGAATTAGAAAGTCCTGTTCACAAACACGCGCCTTTGGCCACGGCTGGTTATGCTGCAGGTAAGCTTCCATTGTTTGCGTGATATTGTTTGTATCCAGGAGTGATTCGGATCATTGGCTCACAGCACGGCGCCATGCCGCTCCACCCGCGATTCCGTCTCACCCTGGTCAAACCGTTCATCAACATTTACATTTACATTTAGTCATTTAGCAGACGCTTTTGTCCAAAGCGACGTACAAGGGAGAGAACAGTCAAGCTAAGAGCAATAAAAAGCATGGTGTAACAATAAATACTACTTTACATGAGAATTAGAAAACAACGACCTAGAAAAAAAGGAAAAAGAAGTGCAGGAATGTAACTGCTGAAGTCCAAGTTAAGCGCTAGTCAGGCACTCATAAAACCCAAACAATTTCCCCAACGTCTTTCTGCGCTATTTAAAGTGACGGTGAATATTTCACTCCGTCACACTCGGACTGAGCTATACGTTATTCCAGCCAACCAACACGCTGCTTCAGGAGCATGGATGGGAGGGGTGCAATTCAATTGGCTATTGAGCACAAACAGGAATCAACAGGAATCGCGGACTTTGCCTTTAATAGTGACACTGACGGTTTTATGGAAAATTAGGATGAGTAAGGGTTTGGGTATATTTCAAGGAATCTTTAGAGGGAATTCTTACTAGTGTTCTCTGCCAGCATAAGCTGCCTCGGTCAGGAAGACCGGTGGCAAGGGGCTGGGCCCTCGGGGTTGGCGTGACACCAGAGAGCCGCAGCCCACATGCAGAATCAGATGGCAACACACCTCATCTCCACGCCAACGCTCTTTGAGGGGTGATTTAGGGCCTGTTGTTTCTGCACTCATAAATACTCCGAGCAAAGGGAGTGTGCCAGGAGTTTATTGGGCCAGCCTCGGCTCTCCGCTAGCCTGGCTTTACAAGGGGAGTCGTTGTCACATAAACAGCGTAATATACAGACTTCACTCATAAGCCACGAGAGAGAGAGCGAAAGAGAGAGAGAGAGAGGATCCCTCTGGCACAGAGTCCTCTCCTGGCAGATTTCATCTCAACATCACACTCTTAATTTCCGCAAAGAAACACACGTGGAGTGTGAACTCCGTCTGAACCCTCTGAAAACAGACGCAGAAGCTTCGGTAGTGTGCAGCCCCTCATTGTGTAAAATTCACAGTGTACCCACAGCACATTTAATATTAATTGTCTCGGTGTCGGGTTTGGAGAGGTGAGCCAGAAATAGCCGATGCAGACAGGGTTGTACCTAATTAGAGCGAATATTCTATCGAGCACATGACAAAAATAACCACCACGCATTGGTAATAAAGCTGAGTGTGTCATAGACACACACAGAGCAGCAACACACACCGCCATAGAAGAGCAAGGGTGTCTGTTGGTTTACAGAAAGACTGTGACAACTAATTTAAACCAGTGGAATTAGACTGTCAGTGTTGACAAATTGGTGATACTTCACCTTGACAGAAAAAAAACATGATGCTTAGATTCGTGTTGAACACCATTTTATTGCAGAGTTAGACTTTGCTTGTTAGCCTTAGAATGTTGGCAGTAGTTGTACCTACAGTGGCCAGCAGCAGTCAGGTTCTGTCAGTGTTGCACTTGTCTAAACTTTAGATGTCTGGAGAACTGACTTTAATAATAGCATCCATTGTCAAGCCTAAATCACATTTTGGATGTGAGAAACAGCATACTTGAGATGGACTGTATCTAGCCCATTCACAGACTGAAAGCAACGGTATCTGATTTGTAAATGTATGTCTAATCAAATAATGACATTACACACTCACACATTGAAAGAGATAATTGAAGTGCCAGGCTTGTCAGTGGCAAGGGAGCATAGCTTCTGTAAGGTTTCTCGCAGCGCAGCGCTCTAAAGTTCATAAGTACATTTCAGCACAAGCGCACATTACAAAAGCTGCGGGGCGTGTGGCAGGGAGGGACGAGCTGAATTCATTCAGCGTCTCAGCGGGGTGCCATCGCAACTCTGTTTTCTGGGAGAACGTGCACTTAGGGGTCAGGCAGTGCGACTGCAGATGGGCGAGATGACTGTTTACACATCTAGGCATTTCATTTCATCTTCAATATTCAGCCCCTTCGCTTCCAACCCAACCCCCCGCCCTCCCGCCTCAGTCTTTCTCTCTCATACACACACACACACTGCCTGATGGAACATCAAGACAGTGATTATAGTAAAACATTATCCGCGACCAAAGGAGCTCGCCACCCAATTAGCGTGGCATTGGCCACGGTTGTTTGGGAGATATTTTCTAATATACGCAGAGGAGTTTTTTCGCAGGCCAGGCCTTACATACAAAATAACCTTTTGAAGACCCCACAGAGAATAATGTATTCAGTATCCAATGGCACATTTCTGGGCGAACGAGAGATAATGAGAGTTTGGCGGTTCTCCTCCTGTGCGTGAACTTTTCCCTCTCATTCATTTGGAAGCCCCCACGGTTTGGAGAAATGCTAAGCATGCTAGCCTTATTATGGGCATTTGTCCTCGCTCTAATTGATCACCCTGCACAGTGACACTGTAATTATTGAGAATGGCAGAGATGTTCGCCCCATGATAATTAGCCTCTTCTCGCTGTTAGCTTCCTCTCATAGATACCTTGTGTGAAAAGGCTGGAGTGACACATCAGAGAGTAGTCATTTAGCATGTAAACAGTTGTCTTGGGAAACATTATCACTCGTTTGATAGTCCTTCTGGTTTGATGATATCGTTAGGCGTCTATGGCCCTCTTTGAATGAGCTAATATCTGAAAGTATTTTTGAGACAACTTAACAGATGGATGAAACCATGTATGTTTACGTGTTATAATTACTAACATTACTGTAAGGGGCAAGATCTATCAAATTACTTTTTACTGCAAGAAAGATCAAACATTACCATGACGAAAAATATGCACTGGGTCCCATGAGTAAAACATGTGATTTAGGTTTTTATGCTCTGATGGGTTGCCAGAGCGCCACTTCAAAATCAAACAAGACAGACAGCAGGAAGGAGAAAATTAAATAAAAACACCACACTGAGCAGTTTTAAGTTGCTGCCCCTGCATCTATTACGACAGAAATACCCACAGACTTGCTCTACTCCTCAGCGGCACCTTTGTGAGTGTTTCAACCGCAGAAACCACCCCTGGAGGACCTCTTTCAGGGGCATTTTTCTGGGCCGAAATGAGTACCTACTGCAGGGTAGGTAGCACCGAGTGGCCCTGAAACTGCTGGGTGATGCTTGCAGTGATGGTTGAGATGGCTGGGTGATGCTTGCAGTGATGGTTGCAGTGATGCTTGCAGTGATGGTTGAGGTGGCTGGGTGATGCTTGCAGTGATGGTTGAGGTGGCTGGGTGATGCTTGCAGTGATGGTTGAGGTGGCTGGGTGATGCTTCCAGTGATGGTTGCAGTGATGCTTGCAGTGATGGTTGAGGTGGCTGGGTGATGCTTGCAGTGATGGTTGCAGTGATGCTTGCAGTGATGGTTGACCCTTATTGGTTAAATGCGACATGAGTGGAGGACAACAACAAGCACCATTTTTTTAAACCAGCAAAAAAAAATGTTTTACCAGACCTTACTAGAGATAGCGGTTACTGTCACTGACTGAACACATAAACAAAATGTCAGCTGAAATGAAGGGTTTAATTAATCAACAGAAGTGCTAGTATTTTCATTTATGAGGAAATTACAGCCACCATTGTGGTAGAATGAGTAAAGACCACTCAAACAGGCAGCAGTGAGCGGAGGTTCCATCTTTATTCACAGCCAAGGGTGGCATTCTCGACTGGGGAGTTTCCACCAGAGCAAATCCCAAGTATAGTGAGCCCATCTCATCCTTTATAGACACTCATTTGCATTCTGTTAGATACACGGAACCCAAGTGAGTCATACACACAGTCTAGCATACTTTTATGAGCAGAAAAAAATATATTCCATGCGAGGTTTTGACTTTGGTTGCACTACACAAAACATGAACCACATGTATTTTCCAGTCCTACTCTATATCCCATGGTGTCAATTATTTGTGTCAGCAACCATTTCTGCAGATGTATCGGAAATGTATTTCACATGGTGGCACATGTCAGCCTCAGGTAAATCCCCATAGTCCTAATAATATGTTCCCCGTGTAACTTATTAGAGAGAGGAGCTGTGCACCAAAATGTATGTTGCATTTATTTCTCAGGGACAAACTCAGGGACAAAAAAAGGAAGAGCATATCTTTCTAAACTTACACACAGTAAGAAGAAAACGCATCTCAACTAAGCACATTCATTATAAGTATATAGGTAAAAATATAAAATTATCCCACACCACAAAGCCATGTAATCGAGTGTTCAACATTATCTACCACTGAAGAAATATATTTTTGTCATGCTTGGAATTTACGTCACGATTGAAGAGCAAAGACTGCCTCAGGTAGGTCCGGTAGGTCCCACGCTACAGTGGAAACATAAAGGCCGAATAGGGGCCTGTTCCTGCAAACGTCCCGCCACCTGGGAAATGGCCCGAGTTCCTGCAGTCGGAAAGCGCCTTATTTGTTAAGTGTTTGGGTACTGTTAAAAAAGCACTGATCCAATGCTCTCAGCCCTGCTCATACTCAGAGGACTGCTCCATTGAAGAGCAATTATTTCAGAGCTGCCCTGGTGAGTGGAGGCAAATGTGCAAGATTAAAAGCTAGAAAATAGATCTGGGCTCGTATTCGCAAACCATTTTGTCTTAACAAGTTGCAGTAAAAGTTTCTAACTAAAAGTTTTCTCGTCAATCCTATTCACAAAGCTGCTGAGACCAACTCTTACTAAGGGAAAGTGAGAACTCCTATGCTAAGAGGAAGAGTCTGTGGCTATGGCTGATGTCAACTCTCATGCACAAGCTTGCTTGCAGCGACCTCGGTCAATTGGCTGCTGACAGTTCTGTGCTGGTGAGTAGGCACCAGTATGCGAAGGACCATAAATAAATAAACAAATAAACCAAAAAATATTCAAAATAAGCTACAAATTAATGAGTATCTTCGCTCAGTTTTCAAAATGAATCTGTATGATGACATTTGTGTGGACAAGAGTTAGTTTTCTAATTTGAACTTTCATCCAATTCTATTTTGGCACTGGTTGTTTCAGTTGGTTGGTGACCTATTGTATCCCTTACAAGATTTAATTAGTGTTATTGTATTATTATTATTTAGACAGTATATTTTCAGTAATTCTGCTCGAAACAGCCGTTTCCCATTTGTTTGAGAATTGGTCTTGGAGATAGGAGACTTCTCGACAACCTCTTACTTTTCGCAGACGTACTACTTTTTGTCCTTAGGGAATTAGAATTAGAATTAATCTTAGTCAAAAGTTAGAAGTTAGACTGACATGCCCATTGTTTTAAGAGTTTCTCCTAAATAGGCAAGTTAGAGGCTACTTTTGGCCTTAAGATGCTTTGAATATGGGCCATGGCTTTTTCTTTTCTGTTTTGGTCTTCTTTCAGAAAAGGAAGGGGAAAAGAAAGAATGAAAGAAATAAAACAACACGTCAGATTACTTCTCAGTGGCTCGATGAATTAGATATGCATTTTTAAACCATGAGGACATTGTTTTGAATGTGTATGTGCCCATTTATCATGCAGGCTGAAAAGACGTCGTCAAAGCATTTCATTATTTAGACATTCTCATGTGGTGCGTTTGATATGAGGTAAATCTGAAGATCTTTTCCGCATTCCATATACATGATGTTGCTCTTTGTAAGGAGGCACAGATTGATGCTAAATACAAACTTTCCACTGCATGCTGCAAAATCATGGCACGGCAAGAGCAGCTGCTGGATATGTGTGGGTCTGCCTATACCTCTTTCACAACTGTCCTTCCAGCAGGGGTCACTGTGGACCCAGAGAGGCCTGACTGTGTGTGTGCGTGTGTGTGTGTGTGTGTGCCTCCTCTTCTCTCCCTTCAGGAGCTCTGGCCACCAGTGAGGGAAGCAGTCCTTCGGATGTCAGGCTCTGCGATCCACAACCCGCCCAGCCTAAGCAGCTGCCCCGTGTGAAATTATTCATATTTGCATTCCTCCCCTTTTATATAACGGGTTGCTGCACACCTTGAGCGTGTCCTGTGCGTCTCACTGCCTCCGCAAGGCTCTCTGCCGCCCGGAAGATGTATGGCGCTCAGACCTCCCTCGGCTTTGTGTGTGGGCCATCATGTTTTATGCACCTTCTTCTCCTCCTCCTTCTTCTTCTTCATCATCATCATCTTCTTGTCATTCTTCCTCTTCTTCTTTGTCTCCCTTACAGCCAAGTTGTTCCCTGTGCTGTTTTTGTTTCACTTGGAAGGAGGCGCTGTCTTTTCAAGAAAAGCCGTGGCCCCAGTGCGCTTCACAGTCCTGAGCCTTAACACGTCTGGGGGACGCGTGCCGCGGCGGCTCTTGCCCGACTGTTTGAGCAGTGTGTGGTGTGATGTGGAGGGTGCTGTGCCCAGCGTATGAGTGTGCTGTGTGAGTGTACTGCACAATTGTGCAGCAGCGGGCTGGCTGGCAGCTGCGTGGCTGGTGACTGGTGCCTGAGCAGAGCCACAGGGTGTGTGGGGTGTGTGTGTGTGTGTGTGTGTGTGTGTGTGTGTGTGTGTGTGTGTGGGGGGGGGGGTGTGTGGAGCACACAGTGGGCAGTGAGAGACTGTTCTGGCAGAGACATGCTGGCAGAGCCACCAGGCTGTGTGAATAGGAAGGGAGACAGAACTAGAGAGAGGGAGAGAAAGAGAGGAGGGGCAAGGCAGAAGGAAAGGAAAGGGAGAGAGAAACAAAGAGAGAGAAGGAGACAGATGAAATGAGATAGAGAAAGACAGAGAAGGAGAGGAGAGAGGGAGACAGAGAGAGAAAGAAAAATAGAGGAGATACAAAGAAAGAGAGAGGAGAGAGTAGGTGAGAGAGAAAGAGAGAAAGACAGGACAGAGGAGAGAAGAGAAAGAAAGATAGGGAGAGAGAAAGAGAGCCTTGGCTGGGTGCTATGCTTAGACAGGTGCTTGTGACCCAGTGAGAGCTGTGGGGTCTGCACTGGGAGACGGCTAGCTGAGGCAGAGGGACGGCTTGGGCCATGCTTGGCCAGACTAGATCCTGCCAGCCTCAGGGCATCCCTGCAGCAAGCGCCTGTGCACACAGACACACACACACACACACACACAGACACACACACACACACACACACAGACACACATACACACACAAAGAGACACACACACTCACACACACACACAGATCCTCTCACACACACATACACACAAACACACACACACATACACATACAAACACACACACACATGCACACACAGACACAGACACAAACATGCACATGCACATGCACATGCACGCACGCACACACACACACACACACACACACACACACACACACACACACAATCACACACACACACACACACACACACACACAGAGAAACACACACACACACAGGGACACTAAGCTACAGAGAACACCCGGTACTTTCCATCTCACTCTCAACACTGACGGTGCTGCACAGTAGCTCCACGTATCCTTTTCTTTATTCTCTTCCAGGCAGATAATGTCTGGAACTTCTCTTGTCAAAGTTGATGCATTTCCCCTGCTTCCTTTTTAGAAACACAGAAAGCTAGATCACATGTTTTAAGAATGCTAATATGATTTTTGGAGGTGGGATTTTAACCACTTTGGTCTGTGTGTAGGCGGAGCATTCAGATGCCAGTCAAAACAAATTAGCCCTGTCATTGGTCAGCTGAGGAGCGAATCAGAATAAAGATAATCAAGTTTCCTATGGTGGTGATCTGCAGGCATTGTGTGTGTGTGATTAACTTTATTGGCTAACAACCATAACGACTTGGCTTGCATTCAATCCCACACCACTGCAGCTGGAGATTTCAATGATGAAGCTGTAAGGGTATTTGGCAGAAGTGTTCAAAACAAAAGCAGCAGGATCAGGCTCCACACACACACACACACACACACATATATATGCACACAGGTAAACACACATACATGCAGCCACAAACACACACACGCACAGAGAGAAAGATAAACACAGCCCCTCTTCCTACTACAAATCTTCTTATGTACCGTCTTTACCCCATTTTCAATAGTGGTCCTGTACACTGCATAAATAAGTTAAGGCTTTTGAAATACTACAGGCTATATATATATATAGAGAGAGAGAGTGAGTGTGTGCCTGAGCGTGAGTGTGTGTATGTATGTATGTGTGTGTTTGCGCGTGTGCTTGCTCTTGCTCTTACAGTAAATGCTAGCCAGTGCTGAGATGAAATCCTGGGGCTGCAATGAGGCATGCATGAAAATAACAGTGACAAGCCCTTACCCAGCCTACTTCAGCCTGTAGAGATAGTGTTGTTTGCCCAGCTGTTGTTTGCTGAGCTGCACTGGGATTTTGGACGTCATGTCAGGAAGTCTTAAGGAAACATTACCTCTATTCATATTTCATACGAATCTAGTGTAGATTGCAAGGGCCCAGAAAACGAGAAGGAGATGGAGTTAGGGGAGAAAGGGGGGTGGGGGTGGAGGAATAAACAGAGTTGCTTGCCTGGAGCTACTGCTTTTATGCCACTGAAGCTTTCTTGGGGATGGAGGGAGTGAAGAGGGAGGCTGGCTGCCTCGATGCCTGATAGACCTTTTGCTCTATTAACCCTCTCATGTTTCACTCTAACCCCCCTCTCTCTCTTTCTGTCTCGGAGTCCTTCTCAGCATTACTACGCTTTAATGTACCCATCTTCCTTCTTCTCTTTGGGTCTGTAGGGGGAAGCTGAGGATGTGTGTGTGTGTGTGTGTGTGTGCTTGTGTGTGTGTGTGTGTGTGTGTGTGGTGGGGAGAGGTGGAACGGGTTGTGTGAGTGTGGCTGACAGTGGCTGTTGGGTGGGCCACACATTATCGAGCTTTCCCAGAATGCACTCTGGAAGGCACAGGACTCGGAGATAGAGAGCGCGTTGGTGTCTGTGCCAGCTACTGGCCAGAGAGCCCACAGAGGCCCTCCACACAAAGCTCCCCTGCTGCATATTTATAAGCCCTCCACAGTACCTCTTTCTCTCTCCCACAGCAAACCTAATAACAATGCCCTCTGAATATCTCTCCTAATATGACATATTATTTAAAGTCAGCACTTTGCGGTGCAGCCGGCCTGGGGTAAAGAACGGCCAAATCTACGCTAACTGACTTTGTGCCCGGTGCAATTTATTTATTTCCAGCGCTCGAAAGTAAACAACAGGGAGGCCTCAAAAGACTCGCCCATCTATACTTGCCAAAACAGAGAGAGAGAGAGAGATTGAGATGGGGAGGTGGAGGGGGTGGGGTGGGGTGGGGTGGGGCAGACAAATGCAGCTCTCCATTATGTTGTGGTTTGAAATTTCTGGAAACACACACACACACACACAATCTCTCTCTCTCTCTTCCTCTCTCTTGTCTCACAAAGAGAGACACACGCACACTCATACTTAAGAGCAAATGCTCAAGCTCAAACAGGCACACACACACACACACACAGTCACACTTAGTGAAAAAAAAAAAAAAACATGCTTCACGAAAAGGCCATCTGACTCCCAACAGATGTATTTCCCGTTGCTTTGACCCAAACTTCGGGCCATAAACCTGTCTCTCTGCTTAAGTAACTGTGTGCTTATGTGCTGCTCAGAGGGGAGTGAATGTGGCCCTGATTTATTTGCAAGTTTATTTTTAGTGGGTCGTGGGGAAAAGTGAAGGTGAAGGATGGGGGGGCCATGATGCACCTCCCCAACGAGGCAGACAGCGCCATAGCTCACCGTGATGGATCTTTGTGTGTGTTATTCATACTCCCCCCCACCCTGCATAAGGGGTCCTGAAGTCACCACACTGTAGGTGCATCCCAGGAGGGGGTGGGTTACATTTTCAGCATGTGTATGTGTGTGTGTGTGTGTGTGTGTGTCTGCGAACGTGTGTGTGTATGTCCGCACTCTCACACAGAGGTTTAAACACCGCAAGCAGCCCTCCCCTCCCAAACAGATCTCCCTTTCATCCTGACCCCCCAGTACACACACACACACACACACACACACACACACACACACACACACACACACACACAAGACTCTCTCCTCTTCACACTCTGTCTGCCCCTCCTTGAAGGCCACTGGGGATTGGACGGGGGGGTGGGGGCGGTCTCTCTTCATGGAAACAGCGGCACCTACACTGCCTGAATAAATGGCAGTGGTGAGGAGACATAGGTACGTGTGAGCGCGCGCTACAAAGTGGCCCAGCGTGGATGCTGCTACAGCATGTGGTCCAGGGATGGGGAAACAGGCCTGTCACAGCGGGATCCACGCTGATTGGTCAGAGTTGAATGATGAGGATATGTGTGGCAGCAAAGGACACTGCACACTTGATGGACACACTGGGAGTCTGCCTGCAGGGCACCCACACACACACACACACACCTAATGCGCTGAGTCCTCTGTCATGTCAGTCAGTGTAGTTTTATGGACCGAGCCCCATCCTATAGCAGAGGTGGAAGTGGAGCCCAGGGGGGAGATGGGGCAGCATGAGTGATAGCATTTATTGTTTTAAATGGCCCAGCCTATCACTGGCCCCGACACATCATGCTTTTAGAAGCCGATATCTTTATATGCTTGGTGTTTATGCATTGCTGCTCTGGAGCGTGGTCCCTTTATTGACATATTCATTCTCTCTGTGCTTCAGGTAAGGAGGGAATGAAGTGAGTACTATTACAGGAAGAATGGACGTGATATTCTGCTGAGGACATGGATCACTGTGACTGTTAGCACTAATATGGTCATCATTTGATATGACTATTTACTGTTAAATCACATTCTGTAATGTTAGTGAACACCCCATGTGAACACACACACACACGGACAATAAAGTTTGTAGCCTAGAAAACGGTAAACATTGTATAAATTCAAGATTAATGATGTCCATTTTCATTTGTGCATTCAGTAAGAAAAGGTACAAAAGTGCTATTTGCCAGGCACCAGGCATCAGACGTGCCTTGAGAACTGTGCCGGAGCCCAGTACTGTATCGCTGGAGGCAATGTGAGAGGATGGATGATGTCCTCTTTTGTGCACTCAATACAAAGTCATCTGAGTGCCACGTATTTATTTGGAAACAAAAGCCCCAACTTGAACTTCCTTCCCGTTCTCCGCTAGATAAGATTCAATCCTGTTGTTCATCCATTCTGTGCCGAAGTCTTTGCCCTGTGCTGCAGTGTCACTTTTTTCCCCTTTGAACAGAATCCGCAGAGGCATCCAGACCATCGCAAGCATTGCCATCGCTGCAACTCAGCCCCATTCCTACTGCACATAGGATCACAGTTTGTATAACCTTGGTATTGTGTTCTTGCAAACACTAAGGTTTTACACCATACTGTGTGATGTGGTTTATTGAGTAACATATTTAGTAACTCCTATTAACACAGTTTGATGTTTTGTACTTACAAGGCTTAGGGGTACATGTAAGCACAGTATTTCAGTGTGCTGTTACATATCTAGAATATAATGAATGGTGTCATTACAGTAATGCAGTAGGACATGTAATGTAAGTGTTACCACTAACTGCCTCAAACTATTACCATCACCTCTTTTAGTTTGATAGATTGTCTGTACTGCCATATTTCTATTATTTACAGTAGTGTGAGTTTGCGTATTATTTTCTTACCTCTTCTTATCATACAGATACACAGTATCTACAGTTGTTGTTTTTTCTCCCATTGTAAACCTCTCTGCAACAGGGAAGGGTAGGTGATTTGTGTTTCCAAAATATAAAACAAAATGTTCCCAAAAAAAGTAATAGCAGCGATATAAGGCCTGTGGATCCATTGAATGTTACCACATAACTTTGGCCCTGATGCGGCCCTCCGTGTGAGCTGAGAGATTCAGAGCTGCTGTCCAAAGTCCACTTTTCCACGTATGGCAGCCTGCACTGCTCTGGATTGGACCTGAGGGGTTGGGGGGGGGGGGGGGGGGGTAGGGTGGGGTGGAGGGACCTTGAGCAGGACGTGTGAGCTACGAGCAGCCTCCTGGCCCTCACCCATGACAGCTGCTCCACGGGCACTGCAGCCGGCACGCCCATGGGCATTCATCAGCAGGGCAAGGGCCTATACAGGCTTGAGGTGGAAGGGGTAAAGGGGTGGG
Organism: Clupea harengus; assembly: GCF_900700415.2. Lineage (NCBI taxonomy): Eukaryota > Metazoa > Chordata > Actinopteri > Clupeiformes > Clupeidae > Clupea > Clupea harengus. Next base: position 24,719,392 of record NC_045154.1, read on the forward strand.
GGAGGGGGAGGGGGAGGAGAGGAGAGGGAGTCAGAAGGGGAGACAGGGTCAGAGAGAAAGAGGGTAGAGAGAGAGAGAGAGAGAAAGAAAGAGAGAGCGAGGACGGACTGGAGAGTGGGAGGGATGAGTGGATGGAAGGGAAGATGGAGGGAGGTGTCAAGGGAGAAGAAGGACCAATTTTGCAATCAGCATCTGTTTCTCTTCTTCCTCATTAGCATCGTCCGCTGTTGACTTCTGCCAGTGTCTTTCAAGGGTCAGCAGGTCCAGGGAGAGAGGGAGGGAAGTGAGGGAGGGCATTGAAGGAGGGGGAGACGGATGGATGGAGGAAGGGAAGGGAAGGGAAGGGAGGCGAGAAGCGTAGCAGGCTGGCAGGCCAACAGGCCGGCCGACCGAGCAGATCACTCCTCTCACCTTCCCATGGGGCAGCACCTGCTCCTCAGCATCGTAAATCCTGCGCTCAAGGAGCTGTGGCAGGGAACAGGCCAAGGGGGAAGGTAACCCCCCCTTCCACCACCACCACCACCACCATCCCCACCCCCAGCCCCACTGAGACGCACTCTGGACGTGCACGAGCTGGACAGGTTGTTTGGAATCTTCCTCGTAGCGTCACCGCGGCAGCAGGTGTCACAGAGTCACGGAAGGCGACTGTCGGGTCCTCTTGTAAAACCTTGCTCGCCATATGTGCCTCCTGATCATCTGACTCTAATCAGCTCCTTGCTAACAGCGTCATTATTGCCTTGTGAACAAGTGTGCGAAATTCAACGTGCCGTGATCAGCTCGCATACCCACACACTAACGACGCAGGTCAGGTGCGAGACCGAGTAGGTGTGGCGTGTTTATAGGGGTGAATATGTGCATGTTTAACTCCCTAGAAGCGACGGGTCTTTTCCTTCACTGTCGGTTTTTGTCACATCCCCTCCTTCTCCAAAGCAGGGGCATCCATCAATTAAAGCCAGGCGATGATTGCTACAGAATCGCAGCATATTGCATTTAGGAGCTCATTAGGCAGACAATATTGGGCTTAGCATGAGCCCATTACGGGGGGAATTGGTAAATACATTGTTTTGCATGTGTAATCAGAGTCAGAGGGGGGAAAATGAGGCTGTCTGGCTGTCTGACTGCAGAAAAAAGAACAGCCTGGACATGTGGTAAGGGATGAGATCATTCACACACACGAACGCACGCGCAGAAGCACACACACACACACACACACACACAGATGCACAAGTACACACTGCCACACACACAAACACAGAGACACACACCCACACACATACACATACGGTCAGAAAGTAAACATACAGTATGTAGAGAGAATGGAACAGTATGCAACTAACCTGCTATGAGCTGGTCAGAACTCCGAGCTGCTGGAAGTTGATTGTGTTTTCAGAAGCTGCAGCATGGTCTCTCCACAGGCACAGCAGGGTGTTGGACACAGGAGGGAGCTCACACGTGCTTACCTTCACAGGAGCCGCTGGGCATAGGCTCATCCCACTCTCTCCCCTGCCGCAAGGACCTCCACAAATCAAATGATCTGCTGTTGCACAACAGCCCCTCTCCTCCGCGAATACCCCCACGCCCTCTGCTCCCCTCAGCCTGGTCTTACCCCCCCCTGCCGCACCATCCCCCCCCCTCCCCTTAGCTCCCAGCAGCCTCACATGTCCCAGTCCCCCAGGAGCACTGCTGACGGGGAATGAGTTTGGACTCAATATAGGCTCCACGTCGATGCAGCGAGGAGAGTCAAAGCCCCCTAAATCACCACGGCCATCGACCAGGGTTACAGACAGCCGTTCCCATGGCAATCATGGTCACTCTGTTTTTTTCTGTTTTGGTTCAAATTCCACTCATCACTCGCTTACAATAAGAGTTCTGCCAAGCAATGAGTGCTTTCAAATAATGTCTCTTTTACCAACACAGAGACTTACACTTCCTGGTCTGGAATTAGAAGGAATGGTACTAGTCAGTGCAGGCAGTGTGTCAACAATGACATGTTCTGGACCCATTTTCCATATGAGTGAAATTTAACATTACTGAAGGCAAGGAGTTGGTCTGTTCTCTGTGGGTATTTACAAGTCTCCTCGACAGGCAGGACTAAACCTCTGATGACCATCTACTAGACTGCAATTCTGACTAAAAGGGTGTTGTGTCCTATATATTGCATTGTTCTATGCATTCACTGTTGTAGTATTGTATTATATGCACTTGCAAGTACAGACACTAGGGGCGCTAGTACTAGCGGTAGTGTCGTGTTGAATGTACTGTATGAAGTTAAGAGACTGAGTAAACTACGCTCTCTGTTCCTTATGCTTCGTGTGTGTTAATGTCTTCCGAAACAACACCACAAAGGGCAAAGTCATTTCAATACCCTTGAGAAATAACAGTCTGTCAGTCAAACTCGTGTCTGCTTTTTTTTTTTGACAGGGTCAGCGCAACTCCAGTGGTTCCCAACTGCAGCTCTGCTGTTTAAAGTTAGTAAAAAGCCAAACTCCAAACAGTTTGTTTCATGCACAGCAAAACATTTAAAGATCGAAGAGCGGCACAAAAAAAAAAAAAAGGTGGAGGTGGATTCTGCAGATGGGGATACATCCCTTTCTTGTAAATGAGGAAAAAAATGTGTCTAATGTTATTTATAATTCCCTGACCTGCTGGAGGCCTTTTATCCTCCCTTTTCCTCATATAGTGCTGACTGAGAGGGAACTAGAAAGTAGTGGGCCTCTTCCACTAAGCTTGAACTCTGTGTGCAGGCGGAATATAGAGTGTGGCTTTTATTTCTTCTGTGACTTCTCCGTTCAATGCGATTTGGAGAAGGTGACTTTTATCCCTTGGGGGAGGGGGAGGGGGAGGGGGGAGGGAAGCGATGCTCTTATGCACTCTCGTCTGAAACCGCACAGAAAGAGAAAAAAAAGCAGGAGAGAGAGAGAAAAAAAGAGAAAGATACAGGGTATGCACTTTCGCCTGAAACAGCACAGCAAGAGAAAGAAAAGCAGGAAAGAGAGAGAGAGAGAGAAAAGAGAAGGGTATAGTACAAGCCGAGGCACCGGGACCCGCGTGCTTTGTAACCGCTATCTTTGTGTACGACTCCTGGACTGCTTACAGAGCTGAGAGTCAGCTGAGGATATATGAAACACAAAGATGTATTATCGAAGAGAGTAATGGAGCTACAAGCCCCCCATATTTCAAGGCTTACTCTCCCACGTTTAATTTCCTCCTATGAGAATGAAATGACCCGAGGTATTAACCTCCATAGAAAAAAAAAGACAATACGGTCCCCTCACACGCAAAAACGGGAGAAAAATACGCATCGTCAGAAAGGTGGGCGGTAATGGCCGCACCTGCCTGCGATGACACATGGGCTTGGGCAGAACAATAGGAGCCGCCGCGGTGATTGAAATGAAGGCCAAGGCCAGATCTGATTTTGAACCCACAGCTCTACATCAAAACCATATTTGTTGGAAGAGATGTCAAATTAATGTTTAATGAGTGGTTTGGGAGAAGGAGGCACCCCATGAGTATGTAGCTGTGTGGGTGTGTGTGTGTGTGTGTGTGTGTGTGTGTGTGTGTAGGGGGGGGTTCAGGTCAAGCAGCAAGCAGAGAGAAATGAGTGATTAGCGGCCAGGTCAAAGACGTGTGTGAAGTGGCGAACAGCTCCAACCCTGTGTACCACTCCTCTGCGGGGGAGACTCTCTCCCCATGTCCCCCGAGCACCATCTCTCCTGCCAATGTCTTGTCTAAGGGACTCAGAAGGTAGGTACATCAGAAGGAATGTGAAGAGGGATGCCTGCCTAGAGCTGTTCGGATGGGAGTGTTTCTGGAAGTTTCCGTGGTAGTTACAGTGCCAGGACTCTTACCTGTGTGTGAGGTTTTTAACCCTCGCTTCCCCTCCATTTCTTCTTCACTGGCCTATCACTTTCCACTCGTTCTGTCTCTCTCCTAGACAGGCCTTGTGCAGATGGTCTCCCCATTTGAGCCGAGATCTGAAACAAGTTCATTAAAATCTCTATTTGTGTGATTGAGGGGGTATTTTGAGATCACGCGCTGTGTAGAAATGAATTGAATTAAAATGAATTCAATTGTAACTAAAATTTGGCTCCAACATAGTCATCTCTGTCTTCAAACCTGCACTCTCATCACACTGTCCCATTTGCTTAACACCACCTTTTGTCGTTAGCCATTCCGAGCACATTTGCACGGCCTTTTGTGGCCATTAAAATTATGAAGACAAGAGCAGGGAGGTAAAGGGCACATTTGACACATTGATTTAGAGTAATTTGTTGCTAGCTTACCTCACTTACTGCAGTCCCCCTCACTGCAGTGCCAAGAGATGGGGCAGAAAAACTGCCCTGAGATTGGAGTATTTGTTTTATTTCTTTGGAGGTCTGGAGGGGGAAGGAGGGGTGGCGGTGGCAGTGGTGGTGATGAAACTATGAGCCAGAAATAGATAAATCCAGTGAAGCAGGTATCTCCTTGATAGGGCTGATTCTCTGGCCTCTCCTGAGCTTGGCTCCCATGATCCATCTTGCTCTCTGTTTCCTGTTAACTCTGCTCTTTCTTCACCATCTATCTCAGCACACAGCCCCCCCCCCCCCCCCACACACACACCTACCACCACCACCACAGCTTGTTTCGATTCCTTACAATGTGCATGTGTGCGCGTATGTGTGTATATGTGTGTATATGAATCGGTTTGTGTCTGTGTGTGTGTGTGTATGTTTCATATAAGGATGGGGTTATGCATTCGAAAATGCATCATATGTTTTTCTTAAGCTATATTTGTACAGCTGTGTCAGATAAGGCAAAAAACTATAACTCATGGCATTAGATCAGTCTATATTTTGGCCCAGGCCTGTTGTATTTCAATGGCGAAACTCCAGAAAGGATTATCATTAGAGAACGAATTAAAAGACTGATGGCCTGCGCTGTGTATCTGACCATGCTGTGCGTCAGGCTGGGCCGCTGCTGTTAGTGTGTACAGCGTTATTTTTTGTCAGCTCCCACCTCACAGAACAGAGTGAATCTGGCCACAGCACTGAACCGCCGATAGGGCTGCCGCCGTAGCTCAACACACATCCTGCTGACGAGCCTCTCTCTCTCCTCCTCCTCCTCCTCCTCACTGACTCCTTTTTTTCCTCTCCTTGCCGTCCCACTCCACTCCACCTCGGCTCGTCCGCGCTACAGCTCAATCCCTGTCCCTTTGTGATAAAGATGGTGCGTAACAGGGGCCATTTAGACAATGTCAGAGCACTTTATCATTTCCTGGGCATAGCCGTGACTCCAGCGCGGGCCACTACGGCGCGGCCATTTTGACTGTCCGCCGTGTCGGAGATGATGATGAAGGAAGTGCTTGAAAGTGGAATCGCATCTTGGACTCAATGTACCATTTCGCTCCGGGATGTCCACTACACAGAGTGCAGTGCTGTGATATTTTCTTTCACACATGCTGTGTGGTGAAGAGCCTGGTGAAGAGCACACGTACACACACACACACACACACACACACACGTACACACACACACACACACACACACACACACACACACACACACACACACACACACACACACGCCACTTTGCTTCCATTTGCAGCACTACCTGTGCTATGGCAAGACCTGTGTCATGTTCTTCTCTCTGAGCACAGAGCAGGAAATACACACTTTTCACTCCGGAGGATCAACTCCTCTCCGGACCAAATAGTGTTGGGAACCAGAGCTAGTAGATCAGGAGATTATGCTACAGTTTGCGTCACCTGGAGGTTTTACTTTCCTTCTGTCTGTCTCTCTCTCTGTCTCTCTGACCCTCTCTCTGTCTCTGTCTCTCTCGCTCTCCTTGTTCCCATTGTGTGCTTTCAGCTCCAATGTGAATAGGATCCTGTACTGTTACAGGTGTGCATGTGTAAATGAAAGCCCACAAGAACACTCAGACAGGAGCTGAATTCTTAGAACTCTGTGCAGAGAAATGTCAATGAAAGCTCCAGCATACAAACACATTGTTGTGCAGAGCACAAGTACTGGCTTCCATTGAACTGTTGAAACTTTTTTTTTAGTCTTCTAAAGAAACAGTTAAATAAGCTGCTGTCACGACATTCATTATGAAGTGTTATTTTGGTGAGATTAGACTGGTTCCCGTCACTGACTTAAACAGGCTGGCTAGAGAAGGATGTGCTTTGTCTTCAGTCCTTTGAAAATGAGGGAAGTGGACTTCAACTGTCATTTTCCGAAAACTGACATGTTTAAAGCTGATGGGAAAATGCATTTATGCTGTACTCGGTATGAAGGATGCTCCCTAACAAAGTACGTGCACTGGCTGTGCTCACTTTTACAATTTTATTCCAACGGGTTGGAAAAAAACAAAACCCACAGAGGTTGCAGCAACCCACAAATAGCCTAAACAGAAACTAGAACCCTTGTAAACACAATACAGATAACATAGCAGCACAAAATTCAAATGATTTTGTGAGGTCAGGGAACAGAGTTTTGCCACTGGCTGAAACACAAATATTCCTCCTATAGACAAACAAGGCTTACTGTAAGCCTGATGAACTGCATGATGAAACCCAGGTTTTGTGTCGAAAAACTGCTAATGCGAACAGTGGTTTAGTTTAGTAGTTACCCCATGGATCACTCCCAGCATCCTTTATTTGTTTAAAATCACATCTGAATCTCTACATTGCGCCACTCTCTTGGGACAGGAATTTACTGACAAAAGCAGCCATGCATGCATTGTGATTGGAGCCAACCCTAAAAAGCCTAATCATCGCTTCTAAAAAAAATGGTGTTCCTGATCTCTGGCATTGGGAATTGTCATCGTCGGCCATGCATGAGAGCCTTTCCCCACTGGGATAGCTAATGCCGTCACAGTTAGCTGATATAAAGACGGGGAAGGTCAGTGGCGATAAGGGGGGAAATACTGGTGTCTAACTACCATCGCGTTTTATCCGTTGTCCATTACTCCTCTATTTCTCTGGGCTGGGGTTTTTTCATTTTTCAGTGCCAGGCGGAGAGACGCCGCTGTGGCACATCTGTCAGTGTATCACAGAGGCCATGCTTCTTTTCCTGTCCTCTAAACATCACTATTTATCAAAAGCTTTATTGCCTACAACATTTCTGTCAGTGCCCTGGAATAGCTGAGCACATTTACCATGTGTGAAGTCCTTGGCTGATATCTTGTGAAAAGTTGTTTGGACCAAGACAAATTTGGGAATTTATATATTTATTATCCCCCCCCCCCAACCCCCCACCCCAGAACCACAACCGTGAGTTGAGATTAATACCCTGCCACTGATTACACTGCATGTTGCGTGTGCATTTCATGCCAATGTTGGCACCTGGGCATATTTCGGGCTCAAATTTTAAATATGAGATCTACACGGGCCCTGATTTTGCCTGATTAATGCCATGTAATGACTTAGCATCGCTAGAGGTAGTATCTGGCTAGGCATGCTCTGTCACAAGGCGGTTCTGCTGTTCCCTGTTACCTCTCTGCTCCATGCCCCATGGCACATAAGGCACCTCGTTCCATGATTTCCCTGATCACCTCTTCTCTTTCTTTCTCAACTGTGCACCTCCCGGTAATCTTTGGTCTTCCTCTTTTTCACCAAAACCAAAAATTCGTAATCCGTAGACTTTATATTCACGTCAAGGGCCCATGATTCTTTGCTGATCCATGGTTTCTTCTTCTTCTTAAAGCAGCACAACGGAGGAATTGCTAATCGCTAACGAGATGCTAGCGGCTAAACCTCGCGAAACCTGTTGAAATTTGATTACTTTGACACTATGACAAACTAGTGAGTCAACAACTTTCCTAACACAGTCAAACATCAAGCAAGTGCAACATAAGACAAAGTAAGACGGCAAATAAGTTACTTACTAGTCTGGCAGAGAGTAGTACCCGGGCGGCTTCCAGAAACCTACATAGCGCAGTAATATGCCCACGGACCCTGGTATGGCAATGGCACAGAGGCCATTCTCCATATTAAACGTCATTGTAGCGCCCCAATTTTTTTAAGATGTTATTTTAAGGTAAAATTGCTAATCCTAACCCTAAAGTACAATTGCTACATACTGTTACTTTAAGTGCTCTACCCAGGACTGCCTCTGAAACTTCTGTGTACGCCTTTCTCCATCACCTGAAAATCACACTATACTACAACTTTTTTCTCCTGCTGGCTCTTCATCTTCCAGCACTGGTTACCTGCTGCTCAGGGTTTTCAAGATGTCTTTTTTTCAGCTTGGTCTTTTCATATTTTATAACTCTAATACTTTTCTTTAACTTTGGCTGCTTTCTCAGTGTCAGCTTGACCGTTGTGCTTACCATATAGTGGTCCATTCCGATGTACCCACTTAGCTCCCTGTGGGAATAGTGTTCCTTTTATGACTAGCTTGTTCTGGTTCTTCTCTATTAAGCACTTCCTTAAAATGCTCTGTCCATCTTGACTGTACTTCATCTTTTTCAGTGACAAGGTTTCCATTCTGCCTGGGTCTTTGTACAGTGTCTTTGTGAGTCCGTATAGTGTCTTTATGTGTTGTCTTTCTGCAGCTTCTTCCGCGATGTTCTCCATCTATTTCTCTTCATCCGCCTTTATATTCCTCTTCACCTCCCTTTCCTTCTCTGCATACTTCACCTTTAACTGCCTCTTGGGTCTTTATGAAAGTGTGCCCAGGAACTTCTTATGCATTTCTTCTCTTTGATCTACGAGGGCCCATGATTCTTTGCTGATCTATGGTTTCTTCTTCTTCTTAAGTGCTCTACCCAGGACTGCCTCTGAAACTTCTGTGTACGCCTTTCCCCATCATCTGAAAATCACACTTCAACTTTTTTCTCCTGCTGGCTCTTCATCTTCCAGCACTGGTTACCTGCTGCTCAGGGTTTTCAAGATTTCTTTTTTTCCAGCTTGGTCTTTTCATATTTTAAAACTTTTAATACTTTTCTTTTTCTTTGGCTGCTTTCTCAGTGTCAGCTTGACCGTTGTGCTTACCATATAGTGGTCCATTCCGATGTACCCACTTAGCTCCCTGTGGGAATAGTGTTCCTTTTATGAGCTTGTTCACGTTGCACATTCTGCACAGCTTTTGCCTAATATCATTACCCCGTGCCTGCCCATCACCCTGTCTTAGTCCCCATATTTATCTCTTACTTTAGCATTCATGTCTCCAGTGACCATCAGCATGTTGTGTGCATGCCGACCATTTAGTACACCTTGCAGCCTCATGCAGACTTCTTCTTCATTTGCTCCTCTGCATCTTCTGTGGGTGCTTGGATCAGTGGCGTAGCCAGAGTTTTAGATTTGGGTAGGGCCTGTGCCAAGGTGAGTGACTCATGGTCCATCACAGCCTATTATAGCCTACAGCTGATCTGAAAACAGTCTTAGGCTAGATCGACACACAACGTGAGTTTAGTCGACTCAGTAATCAAGCCCACCTTCTTCCACAATGTCATGACAACAGGCACAATAGCCTACTAGCAGTTTAACATCACTGGAACTATATGAGCAAGATGTTGGAGAATCTCCCACAGCAACAACAACCAGTGTAAGGGCAGACCACCCTCAATATAGTCCTTCAGAGTCATATATTGTCCTTGAGACAACTGTATTGTTTTGGCGCTATATAAATAACATTGAATTTAATTGAATATAGGGCCACCTAATAAAGTTTTGATTTGCCACAATGGGCAGGGAAAAAACAGATAAGTCTGCCTCTGCCTGCAGGATGTGTTGCAGAATTGAGAAGGAGGATTTTTTCTTGGTGGCTGGTGTGTCAGAGTCAGAGCTACCTGATGGAGTTAGCTTGTCAACAACCGCAGGCAGACAGACAAAACGGTTCTTCTCCCCCATGTTAATGTGTTTTTTAAGCTACTGTATAATATAACTTTGATAAGGCTTCACTTCTGTTAGCCAAAAAGCACAGAGCCACATTTTAAACTAATAGCCTATGACTCTGTGGTGCACTGGCTTACAAAAGTATGACCGGCTAAGTCGAAGTTAACCAATTAAAGCTGTATTTATGACACGTCCGAAATTGGGAAAATACAAGCTCCGACTCCATTTAATTACTTTTAACAAGTCCTTTACTGTTCGATGTGATATGTTTGCACCTTTCACGCATTACTGAATGTTAGGTGAAAATTGAAAAGTTGAAAAGTTACCTTAGGACTCCGGAGTTGCATACAAGTATATTTATAACAACAAGCTTGTCGGGCTCACCCACGTCCTGGCAGGCCAGGGAGGGGTAAGGGCCCACTCTCAGAGAGAAAGAAAGCCCGGGCTCACTCCCAGACTGCAGCAGACGAGAGAGAAGCAAAATAAAATTCATCACACAAGGTTTTTATAGAAAGAAGTTAGCGTTTTCTGACGCCAAAACACTTTGTCAGCAGGGATAACCACGTAGTGGGTCTCTGAATCCAAGGTGATCTTACTATGCTTTTTGCAACGTAATGCATCAGCAAGGCAGAAAAGAAAGACTACTAGTTCTTCTTATCAGCCCTTGCTTACACACACACACAGAAGGTACACTTTTAAGCTTATACACAGTTAGAAACGTCAGCATTTAAGAACAGAGACAGAAAGGCCATGTTTCAGCTCACAAAGGCATATGATTGACACACATACATGCTTGATTAAAGTCAGAGTTTCACATTTCCTTATCACTAAAGGTGCCAGCAAAGTGGAGGCATTTCCATTGATTGATATTAGCCTACTAGTCTAGTCGGGCTTCACTGATATAAACACGATTGGCTATTTATATAATTGAAATGTACTAATGTAAGGTGAACTTATTTCCGAGGCCATGCAGGTGAGGCAGATGTTGTTTCCTCCCACATCCACATTGTTTTCCAAGTTGATCAGGTGAATGCACGTTTTTCAGAAGTCGAAAGTTCCCAAGTTGGGTTTACAGAGTTTACTGTGGTTTTGAACGCAGCACAAGTTGAACAAGAAATGGTGCAATTTGTCTGAGATAGCCAAGCAAATATGTTAATTGGCTAACATAGATGTCAGTCAAACTTCTGAAGAATTATTCAAATAAGACTTCAGACATTTGTTTGTAATCACATTATCTATAATGGCAGAATAATATTTTATTATAGTTGCATAATGGATTGTAACTGGGCAGGCCTAGCATCACAGTGGGTGGACCTAGGCCCGTCAGGTCCATCTGTTGGCCACACCCCTGGCGTAGATGTGAAAAATCGTCAGCTTAATGTGTTGGGAATGGCACCTGGCTTGAATGATCCTTTCACTGATTGGAGTCTAATCCATCAGGGCTCTTGATGTACTCCTTAACATCAGGATACCCACCTTCTCACTGCAGTTGTCATCATCTCTTCCAGAGTCAATAATGGTTTCTCCTGCAGGTTTCCTTGGACCGTCCGGTGTGTTTCACTGATACCCATGATGTCTCTGTCTCTGCTGGTCATTTCTATTGCTGTCTGCGCCACATTGCCGCTTCGGTACAGTGTCTGTACATTCCAGTTTCCGAAATTCATGGTGATTTTTTGGATGCGCCAGTGGCTTAGTCGGCCCAAGGGGGCGTCCCGCTGGCTTTGCCCCCCCATCCGTCATGGGATCTCTCCTGTTGTGAGGAGCAGCCACAGCATCTAGATTTGGTAAATTCGCTCTGCTTCTGGTTTCCGTAATAATGGGGTTTAACGGGAGAGGGTTATCAGCCTTCAGCCCAACCCCACATCTTGAAGACCAGGGGATCACACTCTGTCTGGTCTGTACCTTTCAACCTGTTCAGCATGGGTGTCCCTACCAGGACTTACAGGACTCCTGCCGACGTAGCTCTAGGGGTCGTGGAGACGTGCAAACCACCCCGCCACGATAAGGTGGTGATCCCTTCAAGACGGAGGTGGTTCTGCTGCTGGAGGAGAAATTGAGCCGGATCCGTTGTAAAGTCCGGTCCGCTTCGCTCCTATCAGACAGCATGTTGCACAGCAGTGTGGAAAAAAAATATCACCACCGGCTTTATCTGGCAAATAATGGGATTACTTCACTGCAAGGGCCTGACTTGCTGGAGAGATCAAAGAGCAGGCTGCAAACAGGAAGCTGAGAGCAGATATCCTGTGTGGCTTGTCCAGCGGGGACACTTTTGTCATTTAAATGTCCCAAAAAGGGGGGCAGATTCCCTCAAATTTGAATTGAGATCAGAGCCTGCTATGACACACTGGAGATATAAAAAAAAAAGAAGAAAAAAACTCAGCTAAACTGTCCCCTAGGCAGTTAAGTCCCGATGCTGCTCTCATATTCAGGTTTCATACCAGACTATAAGGTTTATTTCAAGTATACTGCATAGAGTATTAGAAGTTCTATCACCTGCCAATGTCAAGGTGAGACTTCTGTTTCATATCAAGGTTGAGAAAGATTATAGTGTATCTTATGTATATATGCAGCCAACATATAGACATCAACACAGTAGGATTTGAACCAGGGAATCTTCATATTATGTTGAAATATTGTAATTATGCACATAAATTTGTACAATTAGCAAATATAATCCATGGCATATTCAGTACCCCATCCCTGCTTTGGTCTATGTCTGTGTGTGAATGTGACTATGTGTTTATTTTCGTGGTAGACTGCATGTCAGATTTGTTCTGCCTGGTATGATGTTTCCTCACTTCTGTAAAGCAGCTGAACATTGAGATTCTAAGTTCTAAGTTCTAAATTCTGAGGCTCATTGATAACTGCCAATGTGCTATGTTAGGGGCTGTAAATGTACAGGCTTAAAATTGATTGGGGGACATGTTGAATTGGGGCCATAATCACCTTTCCTCAGTGTGTGCTCCAACCATTTGACAAAATGGCCTCAACCTTTCAAAAGGGATCCCATCAACATTTCACTGCTTTAGAGAGCAGAGAGAGAGAGAGAGAGAGAGAGTGTGTCTGAGGGGAGTATAAAATGTATAAAAGACTAAAGATAAAAAAAATAAACAGTCAATGATTCAGTTATTCTGCTATTCTCAATCCGCTTCTCAAAGCCAGAGGCGACATCAGTTTTATCCTAGCATTACATTATTATGGAAAATATTTAAACGTCGTCTGCAAAACACAGACATTTCTGAAAGGATTCTAAAAACTTTGGGGAGTACATACTTCCAGCGCTGCCTAGACCTTAAAGAGAGACAAATAGTTCTCAGGTTTCTTCCACTCCACTCAGTCAGTACTGTGGGAGACAGTGCTGCAGGCACTACCCTGTACGGTTAATTGGGAAATTGTTGGAAGGTTCCTGTTCAGTCATTATATCGGCCTTATCCAGCACTTCCCCATTCTGAATGTCATTAACCTTTAGCTCCACGTTCTGAGCTCTGCTGCAAGTGAACAAGAAATCCCAGCATGAGGTTAAAGAAGGTACATCGGCTAACATCGTCACACACACACACACACGCACACACACCCACACAGACACACACACACACCCACACAGACACAGACACACGTGTACAGCATACACATACACAAACACACACACACACCCGCACACATACACATGTGTACTGTATACACATGGATACACACACACTGGATGCATGCACACACACACACACAGACACTCACCCACACACTCACATAAACACACATTTACACTCTCATGCACGCTCACACATGCACAGAAACAGACCCACAAATATGCAAATACAATTTCACTCTTGAGCAAAACTGCTATTCTAAATGTCAGCCATTAAAATTGCAAGGCTCAAAAAAGGACATCAGGAAATTTCTCTCTCTGCTGCAAACTTGGGGGAAATAGATGCTTTTCCTTACACATTACAATGAGCATAATCCGATCACTGGAGCATTCTACCAGCTTTTGACATTTGAGGTTTATGCTTTTTTTTTCACAGTGAAAATAAAACTGTTAACACCTTAAAAAGTCACACGCACAAAAACAGAAACAACATAAGCTACACAAATGCAAATATGTAAAATGACCAACAGTTTTGTAGTGTTCTGAAGCGGTTAATCAAGATGCAGTCATGCCATCCATTATGAAGTATTGTTATTGTGAGCTTATGGTACAGCTTACTGTTACACTGAAACAAACGCCTACAGGTTAAGCAGCGCCGACATCTCAAATCCAACTCTCTCAATTGCTAGTTGACACTAGCAGCCTTTAAAGAAAATGTCGGAGGACTCAAGACTGAGATGGACGGAGGAGATAGCCGGATAACAGAGCACCAGGAGAGACAGTGGAGATGTCTTTCAGGCGTGGGGCGTTGGTAAGGCAATGCTCTTGCATTCAGTTTGCCTTTCTCCACAGTGCTCCAGTATATTAATGAGTGTTTGCTGAGGGCAATCTTCATTGACTCATGGCGGATGGGGTTGGTTGGTGGGATGAAAAACGGCAGAGGATATAGAAAAGCAAATGAGGTGATTGATTACTGCATAAAGACTGCTTGGCTCAATCACTCTAAGAGCAGAGGGAATCATCCTGGTGGAGGGGGTGGTGATGTGTGTGTGGAGGGTGTGTGTGTGTGTGTGGAGGGAGTGGTGATGGTGTGTGTGTGTGTGTGTGTGTGTGTGTGTGTGTGGGGGTGGCGGGGAGGTGGTGGTGGTAAGAGGAAATGAGAAGGAGGTGATGGAGGGAGGACAGCAGAAAATAAATGTGTGAAAGAAAGGCAACATAACAGATCAGATGGTGTGTGTGCATGTGTGTGTGTGTGTGTGTGTGTGTGTGTGTGTGTGTGCGTGTGTGTGCGTGTGATTGTTGCCTGCAGAATATGTAGAGGCACTGTGTGAATGAATAATGGAGAACACCGAAATAAGTCATGAAATCATTAAATGAACTAAAAATATAATGAAACCCCATGATGTGGGAAATCTTGCCACACTCTAAACCTTCATTATTTATATGGTCAGTTGTTTGTTGTTTACAGCTTCCCTTTTTGCCTTTCTTTCTGCTAATCCACACCCAGAGAGAGTGATTGTTTGTGAATTGTTTGTGAGTTTTTCACGTGACGGCTCTCATATTTAAATCTCACTAAAAAGGGTCCACCATGCAGCGTTAACTCCCCTTTCACAAAAAAAAGAAAAAGAAAACTGTCCTTAAATCTTTCATCATTTATTGCGCTCACAAATGCACTAAGCTGCGAGTGAGAAATATGTGCAGTGTTTACTGAGCACTGATTGTGCGCTCTGGCATGAAGAGAGAGGGAGGGAGAGAAAGCGGGAGAGAGAGAGAGAGAGAGAGAAAGAGGGAGAGAGACAGAAAGAGGGAGAGAGAGAGAAAGAGGAAGAGAGAGAGAAAGAGAGAGAGAGAGAGAGGGTGGGGGGGCTGGGCAGGCAGACTCGCAGGGTTCTCCCGCTGTTCTCAGTCTCTTCTTCCCGGCTGGAGCTTAGCCATCCCAGAGAGCACTGGGCCTCAGCCGCTCCTCTGTAGATACGGCATTACGCATGGTGTGTGTTAGGGCCTCATCTCGTCTCTCTCTCTCTCTCTCTCTCTCTGTCACTCCTCTTTCTACGCCTGTCTCCCTCTCTCTGTCTTTCGCTTTCTCTCTCTGTGAAATCCAAAAGTAAGAGTTCAAAGACTATATACAAAGTAAAAGCTCAAATATTTTCAAAACACTTCACCCGCTAAGCCCACTGCAAATATTTTGAAGTCATTGCACTATGAACTTATTCTTGAGATGTGCGGCGCAGTGGAAATGTTGACACATCTCTGTTGGTTGCTGAAGTGTGTTGTTGTTTTTTTTTTTCATTTAATCATTTATTTATTTTATTTTCTACGTATAACACAGACCTGTGTGAGCGGACAGATGTCCCACTGATGGCACTGGGGCTGCTTGGAGACCAGCAGGCTGGAAAATGGCGTCCGTCAGAAATGTGTGGCGCCACCACTGCTGACTTGGCCATGAGTCTCATGGTTACTTTACAATGCCACTGCTGTTGGCCCTCCTCTCAACACGTAACTCTCCACCTGTGAATTGATTTTCATCAGTCTATAAATCTCTTGCATGAAAGGACAACTGAAAAGAAGCCGTTTTGCCGGTTTCCCACCCGATTCAATGCACCACAGTGTTCACAAACTCTGAGATAGAATATTATACATACAGATGTATGTCTCTTTGTAATCCATTCAGTCTGCTTTTGGCGGTACCTTTACAAAGAGTGTCAGCATTTACCATTACTATAAGATGGGCTGCATGGAGGACAGATACTTGCCTCTCAACTCTTTCTGGTAGTCAGGGCAACCATCTCAGAATGTTTTTTTTTCATGCAAAGATCATTGCAGCCCTTTCTTTCCAGGAAGCTTTTGTATTCCCTTCAAGACATGTCTCGCCACACTTCAACCTGGTCAATGATGTCCCTCATAATTAATGGTTATGTGTGACAACTGCACGGCATATATGTGCATATTTCATTTGACTTTTTAGTTGGATTTTACAGCAGGCATTTCAGCTTTTACTGCAATTTACTGTAAACATCAAGGCCTTTCTTTCATCCTTGGGCCATGCCAAACAAAAGCCCAATGCTTCACATATATGTATTGGGGTGGGACTGGGGTTGTGCATAAGGGACACAGAGAAATCTTCTAAGATTGCACTCTGCACGCTGTTTCTTTCAGGAACAGATTTGTGGATAAATACGGCATGCAAATAAAGTCTTTGGTCTGCCAGGCACATCAGAGTTGTAATTAAGATTTTGGGTGCAGACAAACATTCCATGAGTGCAAAGCCTCTGCAGCCTAGAACATCCCCAATAAATATTTAGTTTATATCTGACTGCTAGGTCCTTTAAAGTGAGGAGGTGCTGAATTCATGAGGAGGAAAATAAAAAGATTCTTTTTGACTCCCCAAGAGTGGATACACTTTTCTTCCGGCGCTTTCCGCAACTGATGAAAACCCATGGCATGCAGAGGAAATATAGGGCATATCTATGGGAGGGTTTGTTTACAAACTCAAATATCATTTAATGCGAGACCAAAAATACGTGTTTTGGTTTTGTCTCTCAGTGTTAGCTGCAAACAAAGTTGCATAAGAGCTCATAGAAGAGTTAGCTTCTCCACCCCTCCTACTCACATTAAGTGACTCGAGAAGCATTAGCCGAACATTACCTAACATAACAAATGAATTACAAGCAGCAATGGAACGGAGTTGCCTGAGGTGATGACGGTGGTGATGATGATGTTAATTGTGATGATGACGACAAAGAAAACAACACTAGTCCTAGTGCACCTTATTTCCCAGCATCTGAGCATAACTTGGCTAATATAATATGAATGAAAGGGCTGGATAATGCAGAGCAAACACGGTGAGCTCTGCGACGGCAGCCTGGGATGAAGGGAGTGGGCAGTAGTCTGTTTGGAGCGTAATGGAGTTTGCATTCTCTGCTTCCCATTAAACCCTGTCACCAGGATGGACTTGGGCTCGCGACCCCTCTATTAGCCTCCCTGCACCCGGCAGGGCGATTAGAAGAACATTAGGAAATTAAAGGCAAATTGCATTACGGGGGAGAAACAGATGGAGGAGCTGCTGTCGCTCCAGCATGCTGATCTGGTTTCTTTCCTGCGATTCACAGCCCTTATCCCCACAACAGTAAATGTCAACCCCTCCCCCTCCTCCCCCCGACCCATCAAGGAGCTATCGCTCATGTTCTTACAACAGGAAACTCACAGCTTTTTTTGCATTTTCTCTTGGTCGTATCCCATGTAGGCGTTTTGAATAGTATATTTTTCCAATTAGCACCTTCAAAGTATGTGCACTGTTCATTAAACTCCAGTAAAAAAAATAGCATATGTCCACTGCTGAGGTAAAGCGAAGCAGGGCAATTTCACACAGGGCTCAACTCGAGATGCTAGCTCAAACAATGAAATAAAATGACACAGTCATACAGATGAAGGCGAGAGTCGTCCCCATTTCTGAATGAATATGGGGTATCTGCTTTACGTAGCGGTCTCTCTGACAGAGTAACAAGGAGAAGCTTGAAACCCCCCAGCCGACACAGTGAAAATGATTCCCAGGTCCCTCAAAACAAACCCCAGCTCAGATGTAAGCAAAGAGGGAATAAGAGACAACATGTAACATGGTGCCAGCAGATGACACAGATGAATATTTCTCCCCCTCTGGTGCTTTTAAGGCTCTGTGACAAATGAATCCACCCATCCGCTGGCGAGGCTTTCAGTAATGCACTGTATAGTGGTGGTGGTGGTGGTGGTGGAAGTGGGGTGAGGTGGGGGGTTGGTGGCAGGCACCATGTGATTTGATTATAGAACGAGAACATACGTGGTTCTGAAGTTTGACGCAAAGATGTGTTAGTGTTTCGCTTTTCAAAAGTCCATCTTCCCTCCACCTTCCTCTTCCTCCTGCTCCCTCCTCCTGGGGGGGGGGGGGGGGAGGGTGATCGTGCTAATGAAAGCGACCACACGGCATTCAGAGACCACTCTAATGTTTAACGCTTTAACGCAACATGTTTCAGTCTCTCCTTCGTACCCATGTGGACGTTCAATAGAAACAGGATGTATGGGTTTACAGAGAAAAGCATTAACAGATTTGTATTATCCTTACAAATTCATGCAATGCTTTCAACGAAAACACGTGTGTACCATGAGGGTGCTCCAGAGTCAACTGTACTGCTGTCATGACAGAGGCCAGGTAGCTACCCCACCACACCTCATTATCTAAATTAAAAATGGTATTCTTTCCGTCCCTTTTTTTTTTTTCCCAAGGCTGCTGCTGCTGCTGCTGAGATATCCATATTTGAAATGCTGGCCCAATAAAAGCAGAGCTCATTGCTCATGCCCTGACACTTTTAGTGGGAAAGTAATGGGGGGTTCGCCATGCAGCACGAGTGAGAGGCAGGCCAGTATCCTCCCAAACAGGACGATGTGGAGAAGTTATTAAATACGATTAAATATTAATGAAAGTACTGACCGTGTTTGCTCGCTCTACCAAAACCTTCACTTCTTCTTCTTATCATTCTCTGAGGCACTGAAGGACTTTGGCAAAAAAAAGCAGTCAGATCAGTTGTATACACATCTAGCAAACAATGCGCTGTGTGTGTGCGCGTGTGTTTGTGTGTGTGTGTGTGTGTGTGTGTGTGTGTGTGTGTGCAAGCGTTGGTTTGTTGCATGTGTTTCCTCAGGCATTCATAAATATGTATTTTCTTGTAGTCCTTCTCTTGTCTGGCTCGAGAGGCTTCTGATGGGGCTGGGAGTTTCTGAGCATCTCTTCTTGGTGTTCTGCCAGTTTGACAGGTTTGTTCGACAGCACTCTTGGCAAAACCGTCTTCTTTCTTGGCTCTACAAATCCTGCCGAGCCAACTCGGACCCCCGAGATCTTCAAAGGCAACACGGCCTGACATGAGTTCAGCACAGAGGTTACATGATCAACAAAGCCAGTCGTGTTATTATTACCACTTGGCTCCTCCACTTATTAAGGTCACAGGACTCTACGCAGATGAATGCAGGTATGACATATTTTTTGTGCCCTTAAGAAGTCTGTTGAATTTCACGTTTTCAAGCTTCAGAACAACACATTATAATTATTACTTTGTTCCTCCAAAGAAGAACTAAATGCTGACAATGCTGCAATTCAGAGTGGTTTAACATACCATCATTCTAGTGCAAATTGCACCTTACATAAATGGCAGGATGTGCTCTGAAATGTTTTGAGGCACGATGTTCTGTTTCCATTTTGAATGACATCAAGGTGACGCAGGTTGAGATTGCCCTTTTTAGAAGCTGATGAGGAACAGGAAATGATAGAGAGGGAAAGAGTGTGCTGCAGGTGGAGAAAGGAGAAAAAGGAACATTTCTTGGGGTGATTTGTGTGTGTGTGTGTGTGTGTGTGGGGCCTGGGGGGGGTGGGGTGCAAGGGATTATGTCTTACTGAATACTTTTCAATATCGAACTTCGCTATCGCTCGGTCAATACGTTAAAGCCTCAGTCTGATATTTCCCAGCATGACCTCACTCTCGGTTAGTAAGTAGTTAATCTCGTTGGCTTTTCTATGTTGTGCTCTCTGTTTATGTTTCTGTTAAGTTTCAAAAAGCAAAATAAAATGTTCAGTATTTCTGTAAGTATCCCTCATAGTCACCTTGGAGCACAACAAAGAGATCTTTATAGTTCATTCAATAGAATGTTTATTCATATCGAATCCATAGAGTCCTTTGTGGTTACGCTGCATGGTATGGGTGAGAGGATGGTATTCAAGGCGTTCTCTACACACGCGTCATGAAAGGTATTGAGTAAATAACCAATGCAGGCCTTGCAGCCTTCTTCAACCACCTCAGCAGAGACCAAGGCTGTACCACCACATTAGAACACTTGAGTGCCTGGCTAGTCATAATAGTGCGCCACTAATGTTAATTACACCAGCAAGGTCCCACAGCTGCCCTGGTCAAGGCAGGTGATCTCTGGGCGTAATTAGAGGGAGGTGGATGATGAAGAGGAGGCCAAACAAAGGAGATGCTCACCAGGGTTTAACCCTGAAGAGTGACCTGTCCCTCAACCCCAAAGGCTCATTAGAAAGAGCAGAATGGCAATGTAATCTGCATGTTTTTGTGAGTATGTACATTTATGTGTGAATGGTTGTGTGTGTTCCTTATCGCAGTTCACTGCGATATAACAGTATGGTACATGACGTCAGTCATGGGGTACAAATCGAAGCATTTATCTATTCACGCCTGAAAGGCCGCGAGATCTGTCAGCGCGCGCTCCTGGCCCCGCCTCCCAGGAGTACTATAATATCATTACGCGCCCTCAGATCTGCCTCTTTTGAAACTTCGCAAGACGGAGTGAACATCTCGAGCATATCTCAAACGCTCTACTACAGTCAAAA
The DNA here is from genome assembly GCF_900700415.2 of Clupea harengus. Classification (NCBI taxonomy): domain Eukaryota; kingdom Metazoa; phylum Chordata; class Actinopteri; order Clupeiformes; family Clupeidae; genus Clupea; species Clupea harengus. Next base: position 24,740,161 of record NC_045154.1, read on the forward strand.
GAGTTTTGTGTGCTTTTCGCTCTCTACGGGTTGGTGAGTTATCTGGGTTCCTTAACCCTCACTAGCTCAGGGCGCTACAAAATTAATTGGCTCAACTTCATTTTGAAAGTAGTGGCTGCTATCCTGGCTGCCTGGCTGACTAGCCTGCTAGCTTGCTAACAACGTGTTCGTTGCAGATAGTGTGCTTGTGTTTTTAACATTCTTCTCTACTTTCAGATTGAAAAAAAGATGGCCAGACACTACCCCGACTGCGGTCACGTCCATCCCAAGGGCGACCGCCACCGTCGGTGCGTGACCTGCCTAGGCAGGGACCATGCAGAGGGCGCGCTTTTGGGCAAAGCCCCTGTCTGTTCCATCTGTGCTAGCCTCCCGCTAGCTAAGGCTACCAGGCGCCTTGCGTTCTGGGAGCGCAAAGACGCCGAGGAGACTACACTGGTTCCATCCGGGGCTAACGCCCCCGTAGGAATGAGTGCGTCTTGAGCCTTGAACTTGGTGAGCGTGAGCAGTCGCCTTGCAGCGGCAGCTCCGCCCCCGGGTCTCTCCCCGTCTCCGCCGCCTGTCAGTCCTGGGGCGGCGGGCAGCGAGGCTGAGGAGCTTCAACCAAGCGGTATCCAGCCTGAACTCGAGCTAGACATCAGCCTGGATGATGATAGTCTGCTAGACTTCTCCGATGAGCACAGCTCAATCGCTGAAGCAATGCAGACGAGCCATGACGTTAGGATGCGGGTGGAGACACCTCCTACCTCGTCTCGGCTCCTGGGCCAGCAACTCCACGAGGTTGCGCTGAGAGCAGCCAGCTGCCTCGGGCTCCCTCTCCCTCCCCCTCCCAGCGTGCGGTCCTCGCTGCTGGACGGGGAGTTTTATGCTGGCTCCGCCGCGTCAGTTCCCAGCTGCATCCCCTTTTTCGAGGAGGTGCACGAGGAACTGCAGGTGACATAGGCGATACCCTACATGCAGCTCCACATGGCTAAGGAGAGGGGCTACCTCTCCTTTCCTCAGGTGGAGGATGCAGTAGCGGGCTACCTCTCGCCCGCCTCCCCCACGATGCGCCTCGGCCAGAAGCCTCTCCTGCTCCTGACTGAGCTTGCCTTGTCGCTGGGGGAAGATCACCCGTCTGTGGCAGAACTCCGTCGCGCGACGGATCTGTCGCTCAGACTGACTCGGTGCACGTCACAGGCACTGGGAAGGGTGATGGGTGCCGCGGTGGCTACCCAGAGGTCTCTGTGGCTATCACTGGCTAAGCTGTCAGACAGAGAAAAAGCACCACTCCTCGACGCCCCGGTCTCTGTCCAGGGCGCCTTCGGGGAGGCAGTGGTCACAATGGCTGCCAAGTTCGAAGAACAGCAGAAGAGCAGAGAGGTATTCCAGGCATGGCAGCCCACGGGCGAGGCAGACCTCAGGCTTCCTGATCGTGACAGTCAGCCACTCGTCACACAGGGGCGAGCGGTGGAGTCCACACCGCCTCCACAGAAATCAGCCCGTCGCTCACATGTGGAAATCATGTCCAGCACGGTAAGCAGGTTTTCACAAGCACCACAATCATATGTCCTAACTCCTGTCCCAGATGGCGCAGTGCCCAGGCATGCTTGTGCAACTCCCCCCGCAATGCACACAGTGCAATCGCACCCCCACATTTTTTTCAAAAACATGAGGGGGCAGCCCCAGATCTCGTCTCCCTCCCTAGGCGGAGTGGGTGTAGATCTAGGCTTAGACTCATTGACCATGAGCGGGTTAGTCCCCGACAAATTCAACTCAAAGCACAACCTCCCTGGTTGTGTGGAGAGTTGGCGCGCATGCGCAGTGTCACCATGGGTGCTGAAGACGATCACAAGGGGTTACGTGCTGCAATTCGCCCGTTCCCCTCCGCCATTCAGCGGAGTGATACAGTCTGTGGTGCAGCGAGAACAGTCTCACTTCCTACGGGAAGAGATGATCTCCCTGCTCAGAAAGGAGGCAATAAGCAGAGTCCCTCCCGAGGAGGGAAATGCAGGCTTCTACAGCCGTTACTTCCTCGTACCCAAAAGAGACGGGAATTATTGGCCAATATTAGATCTACGTGTGTTAAACAAAGCACTCATGCCGCTACGGTTCAGAATGTTGACCCCACGCAGGCTTGTGCAGTTTATAAGGCCAAACGATTGGTTTGTCACGATAGACTTAAAAGACGCTTATTTCCACATTCCGATCCACCACAGACATCGGAGATATCTGAGGTTTGCGTTCGGAGGAATAGCGTACCAATTCAACGCACTCCCTTTCGGCCTGTCCCTAGCGCCGAGGGTATTTACAAAGTGCGTAGAGGCAGCCGTCGCCCCATTACGTCTACGCGGCTTACGCGTTTACAATTATTTGGACGACTGGTTCATTGCTTCTCATTCAAAGGCTGCAGCAGTGCAGGACGGCCATCTAGTGGTGGCGCACCTGTATCGACTGGGCTTTGTAATAGACAGAGAAAAAAGCGTTCTCTGCCCCAGGCAAGTTACGCATTTTCTGGGTATGATTTTAGACTCCACCTCCATGGAGGTCAGGCTGTCTCAAGAACGGATAAATGCCATCAAAACATGCGTGCGCCAGTTCCGACGGGGACAGTCAGTCTCGTCGCTGTGCTGCCAACGCCTGTTAGGAATGATGGCGTCGGCCGCTATAGCGCTCCTGTTGGGGACGTTGCGTATGCGGCCATTCCAAATATGGTACCTGTCTATGAAGCTCAACGCAGTCACAGACAGGCATCGCAGAGTAGTGGTGTCCTCCAGATGCAGGAAAGCCCTGGCAATCTGGAGAACCCCCTGGTTTCTCGCCGCGTCGGGCACTATGGGCATAGTGTCGCGTCATGTGGGGGTGACCACAGACGCTTCCACCAAAGGCTGGGGAGCTGTCTGCGAAGGGAGAGGCGTTAACGGCCTCTGGTCTGTGACAGAGGCCGCGTCTCACGTAAATGTGTTAGAGCTGCGAACAGTAGTCCTAGCTCTACAACACTTTCTGCCCAGGCTGAGTGGTCAGCATGTACTAGTGAGGACGGACAACACTGCGACCTTGGCGTATATAAATTGCCAGGGCAGAGTGCGCTCCCCCTCACTACACCATTGGGCGACTCGCCTGCTCCTGTGGGCAGCGAGGCACGTCCTGTCCCTCAGGGCAGTTCATATACCAGGTCACCTCAACTACGGTGCGGACCTGTTATCGAGGGGCGATCCTGAGCAGCAGACTGGTGCCTTCACCCACAAGTGATAGGTCAGATCTGGGTGCGTTTTTTCAAGGCGCAGGTGGACCTGTTCGCGAACAGGCAGAACACCTGCTGCCCGCTCTGGTTCTCGCTAGGGGGCGAGACACACTCACCATCTAAACCACTAAAACTACACAGAACACATAATGTTTAAACGTGTAGGGTATAGAGGGTCCCTGCTAACCTGATGGGATTCACACATGGCCATGATGTCTAGATGACTAATTGTGACACGTTTGTCTAACTTACAGTAAAGAATAAATGGGATGGGTCATAGTTGACAAAGTCAAGGGCCAGAACCACAGGGAGAGTGTGGGATACTGTAGGGTACTGGCCACAATGTACGCTTTTGTCCTGATGCAGAACAAGGACACATGCTGTTGATAGATATTTTGACCCAAGACCAAGTCAAAAGAGTTATTTGAAGGTTGTGGTTTGGTTCGTCCATAAATCTTTCCTGCCCTGGCAGCTGCGATTAAGTACTTTCTGTTTGGGTTGCCGTTGGCCATACGATGTATTGTTAAACTTATTAACATCTAAAGTATGACAGTTTCACAAAACTGTCGTAACCAACATTGTACTACGTAAGTTTGAACCATGTTAGTTAGAAGTTCGAACTCCATTCTGCCTCCATTCATCTGGGCTAGCTTGCCACAATAAAATGGGCTATTATGAACTGACTGAGCAGAGGTACAGCTTCTCGCATGATTGTTTGCAGGTTTGTGAGTTCACCTTACATGCAAGTGGGCCTTTTAATCATCAATTTTTTTGATCAAGGCAATCATAAGTGGGGTGTATGATGCTTAACAATGTCAAATATCAACCATGAATGAGAATGGGAACACCAATAACTGACATCAGTGATGTCTTCCGCATGAAGTATCTGGAACTAAGCTTCTAACCACAGATTGAGAGCTGTAGTTCAAACTACACAGCTTGAAGACAGTGTTTGCGAAGCTTCAGCTGAACTATGGTTTTGACACACCTGTGTCACTTGATGGTTTGTACTATGTAGGCTACCTGTGTCACCTAATGATGGTTTGTACTATGTAAGCTAAGTTACCAACATAGTTACCTCGAACTTTTCGAACTGCTCATTTAAAATAGCTGCAGCAAAACAACATGACCTGGTGGCATCCATTTATTAGCACCTCTGTCATGTGTTGAGTGTTAACACTAGCCAAAAAGTGGCAATACATTAGCAGGCTTATGGCATGTGCAAAGCATTCCTTATTTACACCACAGAGGTGACAGAACATTCACAATGGTGTGATAATTCCTCTACTTTTACTGACAGTCAGAACGATTGCTTTGGTAGCCTTGGTTCGCAGAGGGCAATCCACAATTGACTAAGGCAGCTTATATAGCATACATGTATACTTATATGACATATATAGCTTTCACCGAAGCAAAGTTAATTACACACAGCGTACCTTATAATGTTAATTACACACAGTGTACCTCATACGAAGATGTAACATGGATAGATAACAAAACCTTTTCCTTTCATTAAGAGCTTGGCAGGAGGTTTGAGGGAGTTATAGTTACAGGTTTAATGTATTGTAGGGCAGCTGCTGTATGAAATGTGTCTTGAATATAACTGATCATGACTATTAGTAACTCAGATGGCTATGCTTATTATTCTGAATATATTATTGTTCTTACAAGACTATTCTAGCACTCCAGCGTTCGGTGCATCAAAAGTACAGGATGGGCGCGAGACAATTCAATCTAATCTAATCTAATCAATCTCTCAGTTTTGTGAGTTTATTGGAAAACTGCTTTACACATAAGGTACATGGACTGCGTACTCAGGTAATAACATGACCAACATCATTCACTATTTGGTTTAATTCATGGAACAGCCTGGGCTAACATGAGACGTCATGTGCAACAGATCTTTATCTCAAGACAGATTAAAGCTTCCTCTTTTCATGTCGCTCACATCAAATGAAGAAACGCAGATCACTGATGTCGGCACTCCCCTCCGGTTTAATCCTCTCCTTCAGCACAGCCATCGTGCTTCACTGGACTGCATGATAACTGATGTTTTCAGTCCAGTTTGGCACCAGCATCTGACACTCTCCGTCTGAGTGTGCCTGTTTCTAGCGGCCTACACACAGAGCCCACAGAATTAGAGGGAAAAGCACCTGCTCCTTTTATATTTGATCCGAGCTGTGAGGTATTTATCCCTTTTTTCCAAATATAACATGAATTACAGTTTTCTGGAAATGATCACTTGCCATTTTATCATATACATTTGTTGCAAACAGTTAAAGGAGCTCTGGTCCAGGTTATTTAATTATGAGAAATAAATCATTTGTGTCTATATAATGAGAAGTGATCTGACTTCTACGAGTAGGGTGAAACACAAAAGGAGTAAAGACAATGGAAACAGGTGGGGGCATGGAGATGTTGAGACTACTGTAGAGGAGTCCAGGCCAAGTGTAACTTCCCACCTGTGAGAAGGATGCTGACTTTCTCTTCTGCTTCAGTGGCCAGACATTGCAAATTTGTGTTGATGTTTATGTCTGTGACTGTTGTTGATGAACTGGACGTATCTTGTGCTGCACCAACACGGTTTTCTTGTGTGAAAGATCTTTGCCACAAACAATCAGCGCTGCTAGCTGTTGCGACTGTCAGACTCGCTGTCCTGCCCGGAGAATCACTTAATAGCCAATTTCATGCAAGAACGATGAAAGCAGAAGTGCTGAGTTATTAGCAGAGGGGGGAAAGGTTTGGTCCCCTCCCACCTCCAGGGGTTCTGTGATAAGCCAGCAACAGCGATAACCACAGGCTTGCCAATGCATAGAGTGTGCCCATGCATTTTTAAAGGGATTTATGTGATATTGTTTACATGGACCCATTGCATCAAACAAATTACTTTGAAGGGGCGACATGCTTCTCAGATTAGCACAGTTGGAGGCTAATTTTGGCTCTGAATGTAAATGCTCCTAACCATTTGGCAGTGGTAAATTACAGTTCACTGAGCCAACAGACGTGTGTGCATGTGTACTGATGATGTGCAACAGAGGAGGAAACTATCTTTCTGGCCGAGCACTTGATCAATAGATGAAGGAATTGTTTGTTGGTTGGTTTGTTTGTTTGTTTTAAAGGAGAGTTTGGAACTGCCACTCTTTTGACCAAATCCCACTGGCTCTTAATTAAAGGCCTTTGCCACCTGGTGTTTCATCCTCACCCTCCTTCTTATACAGCCCACTCTCTTCGAGGTTCAAAGCTCTCCCCTCCTCTCTCTCTCTCTCTCTCTTTCTCTCTCTCTCTCTTTCTCTCTTCCCTCAGGCACTTCTGTTAATTTATTTGTTTATTTATTTATTATTGTTTATTTATAAAATCCTCAATTTTCTTCTCATCTTTGTTGGTTCCAACCACCTGTCTAGTCATGTATTTATGCATCAGATTAATGATTCAGTGTTAAACTATCTTCTTTTCTTTCCATATTGTAAGAGATTCAGACCAGCCTTTTTTAAATTGTGATGAGTTAAGCTTGCAATTTTACTTACTTTCATTCAAAGTAATTACGGTGTTATAACACAAGTCACTAAAGCAATCCCCTTGAATCCCCCTGAAAACATTATATCAAGCTACCCTTAATGAATGCTAATTAAATATGGCACACTTGTTTCATGTAGCAATGTACTATATTATTGTACTTTTTTCTGGTACTTTTTTAAAGTTAACTGATACATACTAATACATTTTTATTTAAACCATAATCATTTTATACTGGGGTTCTTATTTTGTTCAGGGAGCAGTAATTTAATTAGTTGAATGTATTTAAATGTATACAGGCTGTAGTGTCATCTTAAACCCTACAAACCTTGTTTATCTTTTAGTTTTGATTGCTATGTCTAATGGACTCATTAACGATTAACTTCATGAAAACAGACCTCTCCTATGAGGAAAGTTGTGCTTCAACTGAACAGATGACCTATCAACAGATCAGGCTTAAGCTTTATGTTAATAACCTTCCTGTTTGTATATACATACTCAGTTAATATAGTACCACAGGACTGGACAACACAGTGAATGTATTAAGGCTTTGATTTTGATGTGCATATATATATATATATATATATATATATATATATATATATACTGGTATATATACAGTATATACAGTGCCTTGCATAAGTATTCACCAATTGTGAGACTACTAGCACCAATTAGCCGGACCTCTGTTGAATTCACTTTAAAGGGGGTGAATACTTATGCAATCACTTATTTTACATTACATATTGTATTTAATTGACAATACTGTGTAGAAATCTGTTTTCACTTTGACAAAAAAGCCAACTTATATTGACCATGATTGATTTATAAAAGCAATAAAAGGGTAAAACATCCAAGGGGGTGCAAGGCACTGTATATGTGTGTGTGTGTGTGTGTGTGTGTGTGTGTGTGTGTGTGTGTGTGTGTGTGTGTGTGTGTGTGTGTGTGTGGGATAACATGTGAAGTGTAATCATACCTTTACGGTCAAATTAAACTACATATCTACCTCAATCTTTGCCACTGCAGATAAATGTATATATCAGACAGAGACACAGATGATGACTTATACATGTTACTTCTACCTCCTCATTATCTGTAATATAGATCATAGTATATGTGCTCCGCTTACGAAGAAGTCTGACTTGAAAACCACCTGCATGTTGTGTTGTCTTGAACTCCTTTCTTTTTGTGTTTAGAGGAAAGACAAACAGTGAGAATGATCATGAAGAAACATGTAAACACTTGCTGAGAGGAAGCCAGGGTTCTCTCCCTGCCAGGTTGCCTTAGCGTTATTCTCCCCCAGTCGTTTGAGGTCGGAGAGAACAGTGTTTTTGATTCACGGTTAAAAACGATCACACCTCAGTCTCCTTTATCGCTTTCAACTCAGGACTTCCACACAGATGCCACCTGCCACCAGCCATGCCTCAACACATGCCTCCTCAAAGACCAGCCCTGAAAACCTGAACTGTCATCCCTTTGAATAATATGCCAGTGATTATACAGCAGACCCAAGGCTCTCTACATTACTAGAATATTAAGTACATGATTAGATACTACTGGGACTTCATTTTGCCCATGCTTACTGCCATTTTGCTAATGTATGCATGATCAAAGTTTCTTTCCCAGCAGTACATGGGAGTGTGAGTTATTTTAATTTTGTCTGGCTTTTATGTTTCCTCATATACACATCGTGTGTCATTTTAAACATGCTCAAATGCATCTTGGCTGCAAGTATCTTCTTGTACTGATAGTCTTTTGGTATGAACTCCTACAAGTTCATTTGTTTGTTTACAAGTTCCTTTTGGACGAATGTGGAAAAAAGGGCAGCTTTGAAATTGGCATCTCTTTCACTGTTGTTTCGGTGTTGTGAGATGAGACTGAACTGTGTTGGGCTTCCTTTACCTGTTTCTTACTCACCGCATTCCCCAGAATTAATTATAGTTCTAGTAGTCGTGCTCATTGTCACTGCTCTTTCTAAGCAGAGAGAAAAAAGATCTGGGTCCACTGTGATGAACAAAAAAATGTCAGTGCAGTGAATGGATGTGGCTCTGGATGAACACACTGATCGGTGTTATTCATTTAAAGTCATTGAGCTTCAATAACACACAGCTTTACCCAAATTACACTGCATAGCGCTCATTTATGGTGCAGTATGCTGCAAGCGGGCAACTGATGATACATTATAATGTATGTTTCTTTAATAAATATCTAAATATATAAATGTTTTGTGTAAGCAGGGTAAGTAGATATGGTTGTTTATCCCCCAAAACAATATATACCTGAAAATGACATAGCTTTGTAAGGTTGTGAAAATGACATAGCTGTGTAATGTTTACAAAAAGTCAAATGTGTTTGCAAAGAGCAATCTCTTCCCCACAGTCAGTATGCAATACCATATGTATTGCAGACATATAGGAAAGGGACTAGCTAGACTTTCCTTAGCATGTGACATGGAGGAATCTACGCTTATTTCACCTAACGGATGGGAGCAGTATACTTATTACCAGTACAATTAAGATGGTGCTAAAATGATATGACATAGAGTTAAACTCAGTATTACATATTAGATTACTGTTCCTTTGTCATTGATAGTCAATCTGTATCTGAACTCTTATGGTACACATATTTCACTAAACGGAACATATGCTCCATGCGATCCCACAGTGGTATGATGTGACGTTAGAACAGGTGTTTCTTCACTAAACCCTGCAGGTTCCCTTGTCAGGTGCTCCCAGCTGATTTGGTTTCATTTTCCCCATCTCATTCACACCTCATCACTTCTTTGAGTGAGGCCTGTGAACATATTGATTGTGATTACTCCCACTCCCTGGCTGCGCCACCGTGTAGCTGCAATTCCTCAGGTGACAGAATCCTGTTTATTCCACACACAATGGAGGTTTCACAGAGCGCGTGAACAAGCCACTCTGTGGCCCCTCTTCTGAAAGCGCCACGGGCGGCCATTAAATCTGGAGGTTTCGGGAGGACTTGCAGGCCCGACGCATTAACACCGGAACGGAAGACCCCCTTGGGTGGTCCGCTACGTTCTCCCTGGCACGGCTAGCTCTTCGGTTTCACCTGTTCCCCTGGATTTTCGCCTAGAGGAGGAGAAGGCAGCAACTGAGGCACCAGGGAGGAAGGTGGAGGAAACCTGCGGAATCTTCTGGGACGGTGTGGCTTCACCTCTATGTGGGTGATGGTGGGGTGCTACGCTAATTAGACATGCCTACGCTAATTAGACATGCCTTTCACTAAGCATTCACAGCCACTCCGCACAGTGTAACAATAATAATAACAGTGATGATAATAATAATAATATGAAAGAAACCATTTCTTCCCATTTTGTTTTCATTTATTTCCACAGCTCTGTGTGCATAAAAAGTGGTTTTACATATGGTTTATCACCTGATCGCATCCGCACGAGACTGCTTTATCCGCTGCTCCATCTGCCTGTCATACGTACTCTCTAATTAAATACACAAGCGGTAAAATCGCTTACTGCTCCATACAGACCCCAACAGGAACAGGGGTAATAAGAATGTGATATGCAGCAGTGCAAAAGCTGGGCCACAGCAACCCAACCCTCCTGTGTGAGAGATAAAGAGGTAAGATTGTGTTTTTTGCCGATGGACAGCTTTCTAATGTTTACTTCTCCTTCTCCACCTTCCCCCTCTCTCTCTCCCTCTCTCTCTGTATTTATTTTTCTCTCATCTCCTCTCTTCCGAGTGTGTGGGTGTCTTGAGTGTGAAGAGCAGCCGCTGTCCGTATTTCCAAGAGTGTTGACTGAAATGCAGAAGCACACAGAAGGAGGACGGCGGCATCACTGAACATGCCTGGAAAACCGACGGCTGCTTCTGGCATAACCTTGATTAGCAAACCAACCCAACGACGTTAGTAAAATAGTCCTGTTTGCTTAGACTCCGTCTTTATTCATGCAGTCTGTCCGATCCCTACCCCACTGTCCAGCAGCTGCAAAATCCATACCAATCCACAGGGGTTCACTTAGCCCCCTTCATCTGCGGATCAGCGAGAGAGGGTGTCACAAATACCAATCGACCCTCTTCTCCACTCCCACTCATTGCACTAACTCAAGCATCTTTTAGTCAAGC